>NW_026125846.1:0-120769 GCF_943737965.1 Phodopus roborovskii | reverse complement strand
GTGTATATCCATTTCATCCAGGAAGAGTGGGCTTTGTTAAATCCTTCTCAGAAATGTCTCTACAGAGATGTGATGCTGGACACGTACAGAACCTCACTGATACAAGTAAGATTGAAATTTCCTTCATGTTTTAAAACAAGGGACCAAATATTTCTTGAAGTTATTGATACTATTCATGTAATTTTGATTGAGAAAAAGGAAACTTGGTTGAATGAGGCATGGTTCTAAGGTTCATTAAAGTTATTAATTTAAGTTTTGTACAATTTACAATAATACATTTTATATTTTCTGTTATTTCAGGCTACATTTGGGATGACCATAACATGGAAGATCATTGTCCAAATTCTAGAAGACATAGAAGGTAAATTTTCACATGTAAATTTATGCAAATTTGGCTCTGAAGATATTTTAATGTATTCTGGAAATTTTATTGAAGAGACACACAAAAAGAATTACAAAAAATTAAGAAGATCAAAGTTGAAAAAGGTGCAGCTTAAAGTATAGTGATGGTTCTCATTTTCTAACAAAACCATGTACCTCAGTGAACTTTAGCTCTTCTGTGTTTGCAAGGTATTCATGTAAAAAGAGAAGGAAACAATGCCTTCACAGATACCACCATTTGAATTATAGCACCTGGAAATCTATGATATAGATATGCCAGTTTGTTGAGGTTTAATAATATTCAGATATTTTAAACAATATATTTCTTGTATAGGTGATAATTATATGTCCAAGACTTTCTAAGAAAAATGTGTATAGTTAATCAGGCATTACTTATATATTTGTGACTTTGCTATGTATATAGAAAGGGTCAGTTCATGAGTACCAAGAAGGTTTTTGTGGAGGAAACATTAATCCCTGACACACATGTCTGTGAGCAAAAGAAAATCAAATTGCATGAGTGCAAAGTGGAAACCTTTTCTTTGTTATTCTTACTTTAATAAGTATATCATATGTTGAGTTAGGTAGTTGTGACCCATGCCCTTAATTCCAGCATTAATGACGAAGAACAAGGTGGATCTCTTAAGTTTCTGATCAGCCTGACCTACAAAGTGAGTTCGAGGCTAGCCGGGTCTACACAGAGATATTCTGTATCAGAAAACCTAGGGAAAATAAAAACTATATGATACTCTAAATGCAAGCCATGTGAATTTAGAATGTGGACAGAAGCAACATACGTCTCTCTCTTAGGACATTGAGAAGAAAGCAAAGATGATTACTAGCCCCCACTTTGAGGATATTTGTTGAGTGTGAAAGAAGTTTAAAATTTATCAGTATTCCAACATCATCTGAAAGATATGAACAAACTCACACTGAAGTAAATCCCAATGAACATTGGAATGGGTGAATGCTTCCATTTTTACTGGTATATTTGGCCAATGGAAGTATAATTTATACTGTGGAAAAACTGATAAATGCAATAAGTATGGAAAAGCTCTGAGTTGTTTTCAGTCTTTTCAATTATGTGAGAATTCTCATGTAAATAAATGCCATAAATGAGGCCCGTGAAATAAAAGCTCTTACTCTGAATCACAAGTATCTTCAAAGAAAACAAAACAACACCTCATGAGGGAAGCATTATAAATGTAAAACTTAAGATCGGATTCTTGTTCACAATTGGCCAAGTTATAAATTTATTTTATAAATATACTGTTTCTTTAGTATCATGCATGTGGTAAAGTTTTACATGTGCTAATTATCTTTGCTGGAATGCAAGAAGCCATAAGGTTTTGAATCCTGTGAATATACACAATGAATGTGTAAAAAACTTTTTATGTTACAGGCATCTTCAAAGGCTTGAAAAATTTCATACTGGAGAGATACCATATAGATGTCTTCAGTATGGTGAAGTCTCTGAATGCCACAGTTTCCTCCAACTCTGTGAAAGAACTCAAATGGTAGAGAAAACCTATGAATGTATTCAATGTGGTAAATTATTTGCAAGACATACTATGCTTAAAAGACATATTAGAACACATACTGGACAGAAAACACAAGACTGTAATCAATGTGGTAAAGTCTTTTCCCTATGTAATAATCTCAAAAAACATAAAAGAACACATACTGGAGAGAAGCTGTATGAATGTAATCAATGTGGTAAAGCATTTGCAAGTAATGGTCAGCTTAAAATACATATAAGAACACATACTGGAGAGAAACCCTATGCATGCAATCAATGTGGTAAAGCTTTTTCACAAAACAGCACTCTGGTGTGTCATAAAAGAACCCATACTGGAGAGAAACCCTATGAATGTAATCAATGTAGTAAAGCTTTCACAACACATGGGTGGCTTAAAAGTCATATATTAACACATACTGGAGAGAAACCCTATGAATGTAATCAATGTGGTAAAGCATTTGCAAGTAATTGTCAGCTTAAAAGACATATAAGAACACATACTGGAGAGAAACCCTATGCATGCAATCAATGTGGTAAAGCTTTTCACAAAACAGCACTCTGGTGTGTCATAAAAGAACCCATACTGGAGAGAAACCCTATGAATGTAATCTATGTAGTAAAGCTTTCACAACACATGGGTGGCTTAAAAGTCATATATTAACACATACTGGAGAGAAACCCTATGAGTGTAATCAATGTGGTAAAGCATTTGCAAGTAATTGTCAGCTTAAAAGATATATAAGAACACATACTGGACAGAAACCCTATGAAAGTAATGAATGTGGTAAAGCATTTGGAAGAAATAGTCAGCTTAAAACACATATAAGAACACATACTGGAGAGAAACCCTATGTATGTAATCAATGATGTAAAGCATTTGGAAGGAATGCTCAGCTTAAAATACATATAAGAACACATACTGGAGAAAAACACTATGTATGTAATCGATGTGGTAAAGCTTTTTCACATCACAGCACTCTAGTATGTCATAAATGAACACATACTGGAGAGAAACCCTATTATGTAATCAATGTGGTAGATCATATTCCCGTGTCAGTACTCTCTAGTTTCATCATAGAACACATCGTGGGCAGAAACCCTATGGATGTAAGCAATGTGGTAAATCTTTTACATGACACAGCCATCTGGTACATCATAAAAGAACACATACTGTAGAGAGACCCTATGATTATAATCAAAGTAGTAAAATTTTTGCAACACATGTGCTTAAAAGTCCTACAAGAACACATACTGGAGAGAAGCCTTATGAATGCCATCAGTATGGTAAAGCATTTGCACATCCCAGCCATCTCTTAAGTCATAAGAAATGCATACTAGAAAGACACTGAATGTATCCCATGTGGTGAATCCTTTCTATGTATCATTAGTCTTTATAATCACACACAAAAAAATCATAGTGTATGGAAACCCTGTACATGTAATCATTGTGGTAAAGTTGTGCACTTTACTTATTGCAATAATCTTTGTGGTCCAAAGAAAACTCTTATAGAAAGGAATCTTACTAGAAAGGATGTTGTATGATCATCAGCCAACACACATTGAGTTACATAGGATTCTGGAAAGAACAATATTGGAAAAGTTTGAACAGTCAGTTCAAACATTGCAATATCTCTGTTTTGCTCTTAAAAAGCAAAGTCACGTGGACAAAAGCCCTAGGAATTCACTGATAAGGGAACCCTGTTTCATTGTAATACTTGTCTTTATTTAAACAAAAACCTCATTCAGATTGATTGACTTCCATAAGCCCAATCCTTCATGCTTGCTTTCTTTTACATGAAGCAAATCATGTTGTAGGAAAACTTTGAAGACTTTAAGACCATAAACATGTGGGTTACACAAATGAGTCCTCTTAAGAGAAAATATTCGCACTTTGAAATCTGTTCAGAGATTCCATTTAATTTTAATCATGTGATGTCAGTGTGTGAGTTTCTGTCTGTTCATGGTTTTTTAAAAGCAGGTTATACCCTTGAGTATTCCTGTAGGAGGAACTACAGTATGTTCTCAGAAAACTGATATAGGTCAAGCAATGAACTTTTCATAATTTTGTTCATCTGTATTTCTTACCCTGTATATATTTAAATCCTTTTTTATCATCTTGATATAAGGTAATAGGGAAGCAATCTTGGAAGAGAAAACCCACATCATGCGTATAATTTTGTGAACATGTGAGACGTCACACTTGACTTTATTCTTAATAAATAAAATTGATTCATGTAGAGATGGTGTGTTACTGAGTTCAATAGAATGAAGACAAATGATAAATGAGTTTATTATTTGGGAACAACATAAACAGATGATAATAAAGAACTGTGGAGTTGATCCTGCTCAGGAGGATGCAGTCCCTGCCTTTCTGATTTGATCTGCAACATGGGAGAGAGAAGTGAGAGACAGAGAGATGGAAAGGAAGTGAAAATTGAGGGAGGGGGATTAAGAGTTACAGACAGATTGGGAATGAGTGAGGGTCCACCCCAGTGTTCTCCATCTTCTCTTCATGTACACACAACCAAAGGCACTGCATAAGAAATAACTTTTAACTGTATGAGATGATCTTGAAAGACAAAAAAAATGTAATGTTAAACCTGGAAACCAATATCTGTTCCTTGGAATTTGCTAACTTCCTCTCACAAGGCCCTGAGATAACAAGAATTCACACTGCTCCTGCTTTCCTGTGAGTCAGCAGGTGGTGAATAGTGTCCTTAGGAAACAAAGAGATAGCTTTAACTCTGGTTTGCCCAGACAAAATTAATTAGCACACCCTGAGGCCCTAAGGTCTGTTGACCCTAATAGCAGACCGTCCGGCCTCCAAGGGTTGCATACTCAATGGACAAAGGGTCTCACCCCCTCCCTAAGATTGTGAGTTTGCCTTTAAAAAACGCCTGGGCCCAGGGGAGGGGGCTTCTCTCTAGCCTGCATGTCAGAGGAGCCAAGTTGCACAAATGTTTCCTGTAAATTAAAGCCTCTTGTGTGTTGCAGTAACTGGACTGGACATTGAGTTCTTGGGGTACCGACCGAAACTGGAAGACTCCTTATTCCGAGGGTCTTACATTTTGGAAGTTCCACCAAGATCTGGTCAACCCCCAGACTCAATTCCATTGCCAGTTGGAGGTAAGAAAGAGCTCGCAACCTATATGTTTGATGTATGCCTGATGCATCTGATGTTACAAGTTTTTGACTCGAGTACTTGACTCTGTGCCTAGCCTTCACAAGACTTGTATGTTATGTGTTTTTGACTCGAGTATTTGAATCTTTCCCTGGCCTGCACAGGACTTGTATAGGACTACAGGGAGAAGCAGACGTATCCTGAGACCCTTGGTCCCGCCCTGAACGAAGTCCCGGGTTGTTTGGAGGAGGGAAAGAGACGAAGTTTCTCTTCTCCAGGGGACAGCAGGCCTCTGGACTTTCTTCCCTCCTGCTTTGTGACTTTGGTTTGGGCGCCATTTGTCTGCCGTGTGGATTTGTCCTCTTTGTTGGATTGTTCTGGTTTTTTTTTTGTGTGTGTGTGTGTGTCCTTCTGTTCATAGTGTTTGTGTCCATTTCTATTCTCCCCATGGGTCAAAAACTAACTAACCTACTTAAGTTTGACTTTAGATCCACAGGAGAGCAGGCCTGGAGACCCAGCTAGACAATGAGCATGCTCATCCCCTGCCCTCAGGAATGTGGCAGGGCAGCCAGAGCCACTGGGGCTGAGCTTCAGCAGAATGGCTGAACAGCCATGGGCCGCACATGGCCTGGGCAGATCCATGCTGGAATGGAGGGACAGGGATATGACTTATGACCCTGCCACCACACATGTTTCATTCCCAACATCAGCCTCCAGGGCTGACCCTTCTCCCCAGATCTTTGTAATTGGAAAAACTAATCACCCCCTTTTTGGAGTTCCTTATGTTCTCTCTCTAGGCTATTTGAGATGATTATCAACAGTTTCTGCTTGAGACTAGAAAAATATCCGTGGGGCCGATGGGCGGCCAGCACAGCTGAAAAAAAAAAAAAAAAAAAACAAGATTGACTTGGGATTCCTTTTGATGCGCCCCAGTTGGGACTTCAACACTGCTGAAGGTAGGGAGACCTTAAAAATCTATCGCCAGGCTCTGGTGGCAGGTCTCTGAGTTGCCGTGACATGGCCCACCAATTTGGCTAAGTTAAAGAAAACACTTTTTGACCCTAGTTCAGAAGCCCAGAGAGCTTCGGTGGCTCTGGTCTTCATGGGGAAATTGGGCCCCAGATATTAGGAAGGAACTCCATAGACTGGAAGAGTTAAGAGACAGAGAAAGTGTATTGAAGGGACAGAGAAGGGAAGGAGAGAAACAAAAGACAGTAGAGAGACAGAGAGCAGAGAAAAAGCATGACAGAAGACAGGAAAAGAATTTCACTAAAATACCTTGGCTGCAGTGGTTAAAGGAAAGTTAGGAAATTTAAAACAGGCTAGGGAACCTGGGCAACAGGACTCCACTTGACAAGGAGGAACAGTGTGCATATTGTAAAGAAAAAGGACACTTGGCAAATGACTGTCCCAAGAAGACAAGGTATCGAAGGTCCTAGAACTAAGAACGGATAAAATTAAAGGGAAACGGGGTTTGGCACCCCTCCCAAAGCCCAAGGTAATTCATGGACTACCCGAAGAACAGTGGACCTCGGCGTGGGCCGGGTACCCCACTCGTTCGAGGTTACATCCCACCAGCCAACTGCTTTTTGCCTTTGAATGGAAGGACCCTGACACGTGCAGAACTAGGCAGCTCATCTGGAGCTGACTGTCCCAAGGGTTTAAAATTCCCCAACGATGGCCAGACAAGTAGGAGAATTTCGGGGGGACATCTGGGTTTTGCAGGCTGACTAAGGAAAAAATTCTCCTGGACCCCAGAGCACCAGGAGGCATTTGATGCCATTAAAAAGGCCCAGCTGAAAGCATTGGCTCTAAGCCTTTTGATATAACTAACCTTTTACCCTTTATGTGGATGAGCATAAGGGGGTCGCCTGGGGAGTTTTAACCAAATCCCTAGGGCCGTGGGACAGACCAGTTGCTTATCTGTCAAAGAAGCTTGATCCTGTAGCAAGGGGAGGGCCTGTCTATCAAAAAGATATCACTGCTGACAAGTTGACTTTGGGGCATAAAGCAACAATAATAGCCCCCATGCATTGGAGAGCATTGTCTGGCAGCCACCAACTGATGATGACCAATGCCCGCGGGACCCACCACCAAAGCCTGCTTCTCACTGAGAGACTGAGCTGATTGTGTTCGCTCCACCAGCCAGCCTCATCCCACCACTCTTCTGCCTGTGGAGACTGGTGAACCAGGGACTCATGACTGCCATCAACTGTTGGTTAAAGAGACTGGAGTTTGCAAAGATCTTAACGACATCCTGCTGGCTGGGGAGATGATGACCAGTTCACTGCCAGGATCAGTTACATTATAAAAGGTAAAGAAAGGACTGGGGCGGTGGTACTGCTCGACGAAGAGAAGTCCATAAACATTAACAGGCAACAGGTATGCTTTTTCAACTGTTCATGTGCATGGGACTGTCTCAACCATGTGGTTAAAAAAAAATTACTGAAGAAAATTTTCTGAAGATTCAAAATACCTAAGGTAGTAAAATCAGACAATGGTCCAGGTTTTGTGACCCAGGTAAGTAAATCACTGGCCAAGATACTGGGGATTGATTAAAATTACATTGTGCATACAAAACCAACAATTCATGTAGAAAGTATAAATAAAACCATTGAGGAGACCTTCACTAAATTGACTGTGGAGACTGGCGTTAATGATCAGATAGCTCTCCTACCCTTTGTGCTTTTCAGGTTTAAAAACACCCCTGGACCGTTTGGGCTGAGCCCCTGTAAATGGCTCTTTGGTGGGCTCCCTCCACTGGTGGAAATTACCTCTGTACATAGTGCTGATGTGCTGTTTTCTTAAGCCTCTGTTTGCTAGGCTTAAGGTGCTCCAGTGGGTGAGACAGTGAGCAAGAAAGCAGCCCTGAGAGACCTACGTGGTGGGAGTCGTGGAAGTTTCACATTACTTCCAAGTTGGAGATCGAGATTTCATTAGATGTCACTGCACAGAAACCTTAAGATTCGGAGGGAGGGAGGGAAGGAGGAAGGAAGGGAGAGGGAACTGGGATCGACATGTATAATAATAAATTACAAAAAAAAAATATGCTTTGACTCAAAACATTAAGTTCAAGGACAAGTTACTGGGGAAAAGGATATCTATTTTATTTTTTTTTCCACAGAAAACGAAAAGCTGTGGATTTCTTCCATACTAATGTGGTTTGATCAAGCCAGACCACCTGAAACAGAGTACCAAGTGAGCCTACATTCAAAACAGCTGGAAAAAGCAGCCTTGCAGAATACAGCCAGGATTTCAGCATCTTCTTAGAATCCCCCATGAGAGCGCCCCTTACCAGCAGGAAGTGGTTTGGAAAGAACGACGCCCAAATTCCCAAATATTGTCTATAGATGTTTGTTTTCATTTAAATGGACTTGGTTATAAAAAATAAATAATAAAAAAGACAGAAAAATACTGTTAAAAGTTTATGACTATCCTCTAAACTTAGTAAAGCAATGCAAGAGTTCTTATCAATGCTTTTAACAGTTTACTGCTAAGAGACAATGACTTTTCTCTAACTCAGTAAACCAAATCTCTGGTACACTGACCACAGGCAGGTGAAAATAAGTGTTTTTTTTTTTTTTTTTTTTTTTTTTTCTCATGCTTCAAAGGAATTACTGGCATTTTATAATATGTCTGTAAATTGTGACCAAAGATATGTTCCTTGTAATTTCTGTATAAAAACCCAATACTCTAAAGTAAAAATGGCAGCAGTTGCAAAACACCTCCAGTGTGTTTGTTTCTGTCAAGACGAAGCCACTCCTGACATGGTCATCGAGTTTTGGTACCCATGGGGGCACATCACCCACTCTGTAGCATGAGGTGTTATTGGCCTGGTTGTACAGGAACTTCCAACTGTAAGGAAATAAAAGCAGGAAGCAGATCAAAAAGTTGATAATTTGTCTTTCTCTCATCAGAAAGCTTGATCATTGCTCTATAACTGTAGGAGTTTTATTCCTGAACCTCAGAAAAACCACTTAACAAACACAAAATTATAAAAAGAGTATTCTTCATGGAAAGTTGAAAATTTAGAGAGGAATGGAGCTAGGAAGATTTTTGTGTATGACCACTACTGTTGGCCAGCACATCTTACTCAGTGAGCAGTTTTAAACAATCTGCATTATTCAAGAATTCAAGCTTTGTAAGACCCTCAGAATGAGGAGTCTCCCATTTTCCATCTGTATCCCCAAGAACTCAATGTCCAGTCCAGTTGCTGCAACATGCAAGAGGCTTTAATGAACAGGAAACATTTGTGCATAGGGGCCCCTCCAGCATGCAGACTAGTGAGAAGAAGCCATCTCCTCCCTCCACCCCTCCCCCCGGCACAGGTGTTTTTAAAGGCAAATACCCCATGCTTAGGGAGGGGGTGGGACCCTCTGTCCATTGAGTACATGACCCTTTTAGCTGGTCTCCCTATTAGGGTCAACAGACCTTAGGGCCTCAGGGTGTGCTAATTAATCTTGTCTGGGCAAACCGGAGGTGCAGTTATCTATTTGTTTCTTAAAGACCCTATTCAACACCTGCTGACTCACAAGAAAGGACGGACAGTCTGAATTCTGGGTATCTTGTTTTCTCAGGGCCTTGTGAGGGTAAGTTAGCAGATTCCAAGGAACAGATATTGCTAGGGGTTAACTTTCCAGTTTAGTCTGTCCTTCATTTAAAATGGGGCATTTCTCTAACTTTACTTTTTTGTCTTTCACGCCCTATATCTTATCTCTAGAGAGTAAAGTTCTAGTACTCTGATCTACAAAGCACCCCACCCAGAACCCGCACTTTCCCCACCCTGTGTCCTACTGCGCCCACTGCTCCACTGGTCTGGTTGAGCACTGGGACAGAGAGCGGGTCAAAAAAACACCTCCACCTCCTGAAAATTTCTTGGACCTGCTTTGAAAATACTGGACCCATCTATCCCGCTGGAGCATCCAGAGTGCCCGCCTGCCTGATGTTTATCCGTCATTACTGAGGCTCTGCCGGGGGAGAGACCTCCTAGAGTGACTGGAACAGAGTTACAGACATTGAGCACCTCTCACAACTCTGTCCCCAGGAACTCCTTCTCAAACACACGGTTCCGGGACTGTCCCCTGCACCGCTCACAAGCGGCTGCGATCTCAGGACTTCCGCCTTCCGGTCACGAACTAAAGCTTCTGGTTCGTGGCTGTCAGTGTCCCCCGGAAGACACAAAAGGAAAACAAGCTTCTAGTTCCACCCGGCCAAACTGACACACAATTTCCGCTTGTGAACCAAGGACGTCAGGCTTCCAGTCACTGACTTGAGCTTCCGGCCTGTCACACAAAATGGTCCCCAGGAAAGGTTGCAACGAAGAGATGCACAACTTGAGTTCCACCCATGAAGTAAACACGACGGAGTGCGCTGCAGCCTGAGTTCCGCTTCCGGCACATTACTTCCGCTTACGGATGGTGCAGCGTGCGATTCCCTGCCCACCGGGCGATGATTAAATTGGATCCGCTTTAGGCCCAGGATGGAAATTGATCGCATCGGACATTGCGGGCCCGATAGGAAACGCCTTAAGGGACTGGACTTCCAGGTCCAAGTGAACAGGTCAGAAACGGCACAAGAGGCAGCAGAGAGCATATTCCCTGTCACTCATCGAGGCGGTAGGTGGGACTTCCGGGTGCGGCGAACAGGGCAGAAACAGAGATCACAACCCTAGGTCCATGCACCCCTCTGGTTTTCGCTGTTTCCCTGTTTATGCCACGGTTGGCAGCAGGGTTCCTGTTGCCGGGGAAACCGGGGTGGGACTTCCGGCAACATGGTAAAGCAGGGCGGGACTTCTGCGTGGGAGCATTGACCAGGAATTAATCACTTAGAGAGGTTCCCAGGGGATGGGCGGGGTCACGGGAGCGGTGATGTCAGAGGAGTTACAGGCGTGAACTATAGGGGACACAGCTGTCAATCAAATACCCGTCATTCATTCATTCAGTCATTCATTCACTCATTCATTCAGTCATTCATTCACTCATTCATTCAGTCATTCACTCAACCACTCAGTTCGAGGTCCTACCCTCCCACTTCCAGGAGTCCCTGGAGAAGGCGGGGTTTCCGGCTCCGCCCGAATATGCCCAGGAGACAGCGAAGCTGAAGGTGCTGGAGGTGGCATCGTGGCTGCACAGGGTGAGGACGACCCCATCCCTTCTGGTCAGGTGGTAGGCCACACGCCTTCCTTTTGAGGCCCCGCCCATAAGCCTGCCCCGCCCTCTGCCCTTTAGGACCTGCACCCGCCTGATGTCATTATTGGAGCCTATACCGTCCTGGTGAGTGAGGCCCTGCCCCTCACTGACCCGGCCCCTTGGCGTCTGGCCCCGCCCAATGTAGGCCATGGATGGCTTCATCCTGGAGAAGCCAAAGGACAAGGACGATGCCTACAGGATGCTGCGCAGGTGGGCGGGGCCTTAAGGGGCGGGGTAGGCCCCCCAGGGCATAGTGGGCGGGGCCTCTTCATGGAGCTCCAGCCTCTGCCCACCCCAGCCCTGCCCCTTGCCAACCACGCCCTGTCCCGCCTTCCCTGGCCCCGCCCAGGCTGAGTGGCCAGCAGCACAGTGTCATCACCGGTGTGGCCATCTTGAGGCCACTGTGGCAGAGGCAGCTTCAGGAGCCGAGTTCCACATGCCCAGAGGCCCCAGAGGCGGAAGGGGACCCAGAAGCAGAAGTGGAATTGTCACTGTTCCACGAAGAGACCCGTGTGACATTCTCGCGGCTATCAGAGCCACTGCTCTGCCAATACGTGGAGAGCAGGGAGCCTCTGTGAGTGGGTGCGGGGTGGGGTGGGTGGGGCCAGGGAAACCTGGAAGTGAGGCCTGAAAAGGAAGAGTTGTCCCCGGCGGGCGTGGGTGTGGCTGAGCATGGCACCTGGTGTGACTTCGTCCCTGCCTTGCACCCAGGGACAAGGCTGGCGCCTATGGGCTTCAGGCGCGAGGCGGTGCCCTAGCAGAGCGCGTGGAAGGGGATTTCTTCAATACCGTGGGGTTTCCACTCAACCGCTGCATGCGTGAGCTGGCTGCCATCTTCCCGGATGTGGGACCACATGTCCCTGTCAGCCAGCATCCGGCCACACCCAAATAATGAGGATTGTAGATGGAGAATGAGTATGTGAGTGACTGTCCGGGCGGGTATTCTGGTGAGAGAGTTACTGAAGGGGCGGGACTTCTGGTGAGTTTGTGAAGCAGTGACCCATTTCCCATGATGCCCTTGGTGCATTGTGTTTGATTGACAGAGCAAGCTTCCCTCAAGTGCATCACTTCCCAGTGCTAGGACACAGGACATGGGGTGAGGTGTGTGGAGGCAGGGTTAGGGGACAGGCCCACCGAGGGGAGTACACCTAAACCCGCCCCTGTGGCCCTGCCCCTCCTGATGCCCTGCCCTCACCATCTCCATGGGCCCTGCCCTTGCCCCCACTGGGTCCTGCATGAGCAGCTTCACCATCAGATGCCTGTGATGGACATTTGACATCAGGAGCAGGGTCAGGGAAGGCCCCACCCCCTGCCCGCACTCTGATTTGCATATTCAAGAGCTGCCTGGAGACTCAGAAGACATCAAGTACAGAAACTGCTGGGGTTAATTTGCATGGCCACACCTCCAAATGACCTAACCTGCATGTATTTGCAGGTCAAAGTCCCAAACAGATGGGAATACTTGCATTCATTTGCATAGCAAAAGCATGCAAAGCAGCACAAATTTGCATATTAAAGTGTATTTCCGAAACTGGGGTTTGCTCATTTACATACTCAAATGTGAAGCCCCAATCAGACTTCCAGATTTCCAGGCACTGTGCTTATTTGCATAATCAAAATTACTAGTGCATCCTTTACATAACAGTTTAGTAGCCTCATTTGCATATTTAAATGGTGGCAGGTTTTTACTGCTCAGCATCAGGCCCCACCCCTTCAGCACTACCCTAGCTCACCTGTCCCCTACCCCGAGGTCACAGTGTCCAAGGTCACAATCAGTGACCCTCTCCAGGCCCTGCCCTCAACCACACCAGGCCCTTCCCCACTTTCTCTCCTAGGGTCCCCGAGGGCAGGGCCGGGGTCTGGGTATTACCTATGGTGCAGACAGGACTTGGTCCTGGCAGTGACATCACAGGAAATTGTGACTGTGAGCAGGAACTGCCCTCCTTCCCTACCCTCACCATCTCCACCCCAGCTGGGCATGGCAGGAGTCTCCTACCAAACTCTTAGGTTACCAAGCAGCAATGCTAGGACCCAGAGGGCGGTGGCCATGGTGAGCTGGTTATGAGAGTAAAAACCCTGAGGATGATGAGTGTGGCTCCTGTGACATCACAGAGCTCACCCCTCCAGGCCCTTGTAATGTCAGTCACCGCATACCCTGCCCCTCCAGCTGTCAATCACTACAGACCCCACTTCCTGCCTCTGGGCCATGAGGTCTGATGAGGGTGTGATCTACAGGCTGACTGGGCGGGGACATGTCAGCTATCTTTATAAAGGTAGAGGGGCAGGCTGCAAGCCGAGGGCTGGATTTCCTGGCAAGGGAAACCTGGCAGTAGAGACTCAGGTCAATCATCAAGGGTGGGGCATGACTTCTGCACGCAGATCCGCAGCCAAGGCTGACTTGAGCCAAGGCCATCAGGAACTTTTGTAACTGCTGTGGATGGGACTGCATTTCCCAGCATCCTATGCGGCCACTTACTGCTTCGCTGCCCAGAGACTTCTGGGTTTGGATGTTCATGTCCAGGACTGCATTTCCTAGCATCCTGTGCGGTCGATTCCTGCCTTTATGCCCAGGGATTTCCGGTTTTTATCTGTACTGGCCAGGGACTGTAGTTCCCAACATGCTCTGCGGTGGCTTTCTGTTTTTCAGCAATGAAACTTCCAGTTTGTAGTTTTTGGAGGCCCAGGACTCCATTTCCCAGCATTCTCTGTGGCCACTTCCTGCTTCCCTGCCCAGGGACTTCTTATTTTCATCTTTGGCAGCCAAGGACTATATTTCCCAGCATGATTTGTGTCCGCTTTTCTATGAATGGACTTCCGGTTAAAAACTTTGGGGTCCAGAACTGCACTTCCCAGCATGCTGTGTGGCTGCTTCTTTCTTTTCTCCCCTGGACTTCAAGGCCCCTAACTACAGTTCCTGGCATGTGCTGGGCTTGTTTCGATCTTTTCAGTTCCTAAACTTCTTCTGGTCTCTGAGGCTCCAGGACTCCATTTCCCAGCTTCCTGTGGTGCTGCGTCCTGTTTTTCAGTCCTGAAATTCCACCATTTAAAGGCACATAATAATTTAGAAATATTTGAGACTTAGAACAGTTGAATTTAAGTTGTATGAAGTTAGCTTACATTTACATAAAGTTAAGTTGAAATCGAATGTACAGATATATTATTCAGGACTGGGTAAATTGAGAAGGACAAGAGTGTGAAGCTATGTATAACATAGTCAGAGAAAAAAGATATTACAAAGAATAAAAGGCAAACGGTAAATGACTTACAGGTTCTGTTGGTGGCAGAAGCTGGCTAGACTCTTTCTGCCTAGATGGCTGATGTAGCAGAAAGAAGAACCATGGTGGGTAAAGCTAGGCCACATGGTCAAGATGGTGGCTGCCATAAACATATTCCCAACAGCTGAAAGAAATCGTAAAGTTTTGAGATGTAATTTTGTCTTGAGCAGATGCTGCCTCAGCCCAGCCCACCATGCTGAGACAGGTTGCAGCTGGGGCAGGCAGGAGAATTTGAGCGTGCCAGGAAGAGAACCGAAACAAGTTTAGGGAAAGAGATTGTTTAGCAGAGATATTAAAAAAAACGCCTTCCATCTATCTGTTCCCTGGCAGTAATTTGAAAGATCCCATAAAATATCGGGATCTAGAGAGCCGTTATGTGGCCAATTTGAATTATTTTCTAGGGGATATCTAGGCTACTTTTCAGTACAAAGGTAAATAAGTCTGGGTGACTTTACAAGTGGCATTAAGTGAAAGGGTTTTAAATTTTCTATCAGGCATCCCAGTGGAGTGGTGGGGGATATTTCCTTGGTCGGTTTATTCCCCATGGGTGGAGTGAAAGTGACCATGCAGTCTTAGAACTCATCAGCCCAAGAGTGTGGCCACATGATTCGAGAGAATGGCAGAGTGTTATTCGAAGCTCCTTAGCCCGAAAACGTTGCCAGGACCAACAGAGGCCAGAAATACTCAGCAGTCTGAGAGCAGAGCCGATATACCACACTGGGCAGTATGTCTTCCACCCATGGAATGTACCTGACCTTAAGGAATTGGGTTAAAATGTAAAAGGGTACCTTACCTAATTGAAGCCTGTGTGGGATGGTATTTCCAGTGAACGGGGGGGGGGGGGATGGTGGTGGAACGCTGGTATCTGAAACAAGATCCTGAGTGTTTCTGGCTGGCCACCCACCAGCAGACAGCTGTCAGTGACCCTCATGTAGAGCCTGCCTGGGTTTCGGTACCAATGTTGTTCTTTTGTTGTACAGCTAATGCCTAAGAAACACAAACGCGAGACTCAGCGCCCACGTGGAGATTGTTGAGAGAAGGGAGAGAAAGAGGGGGTAGCTGGTGGCCAACTGAAAGCACGAGAGAAAGAGGGGGGTGTGGGGCACTTGCTTTAAAAGGGGAGGCTTGCACATGTGTAACTGAGTCCTCTGGCTGCCAGGTAAACCTTGAGCCGTCAGATAAAGCTGATGTAGCAATGACATGGCCATGAGGGTCCCGCCCATCTTCAGGGTGGGGGGGCGTCAAATGGCTGCTAGTTCCTAACAATCAGATTACTAAGTGGAGTCACTATTTAGCTACACATGTAGTTAAGTGTAAGCCACTAGTTAGAGACAAAGTAACCCACTAGTTAGCCACACATACTATCTCACTAGTACCCACACACACCATGCCACTTGTTAGCCACATACTTAACTCACTATTTAGCGACACATATGAAGTCACTAGTTAGACAAACACCTAAATCAATAGTCAGCCCCACACCTATGTCACTAGTTAGCCACAAAAACTAAGCCACAAGTCCATCACACAAATAAAGCAGTACTTAGCCCCACACACTAAGACAGTAGTTAATCATACACCTAAGTTAATATTTAGCTACATCCCTAAGCAGTAATTAACCACATTGACTAAGTCACTCGTTAGCCACAAAGCTAGGTTACTAGTTAGCCACAGTCTCTATGTCTCTAGTTAGTTACACACAATATATCACTACTTACCCACCCATACTAAGTCAGTAGTCAGCCACACATCTAATTTACTAGCTAGTCACAATCACCAAGAAAATAGTCAGCCACACACACACTGAGATAGTAGTTAGCCATGCACCTATGTATTTCTATGTATTTAGTCAACTACGCACCTAAGTTACTAGTTAGCTACCAACACTAGGTCACTAGTTATCCACACACATTAAATCAGTAGTTAGACACACACACTATGTCACTAGTTAAACACATACTAAGTCTGTCTAAAAGAAAAACAGCTCACACTAAGGTGGTCCCAGGACATGGGAATCAGGCCTTTATTCCCAGCAGCAGGGATTTGGAGATAGGAGTGACATGGCTGGACAGAGAGAGGAAGATAAGGTAGAGGAGCGAGTAGAGCATGCTGTGAGATGATTTTGTTTGAGAAGTTAGTCTGAGGGATTGAAGCGATAGCAGTCAATCTGAGTAGGCAGTGTGAGGACAGGAACACATCGCTTGTCTGAGAATAGGTAGAGATAACAACTCTAGTAGCCAGATACTCTGAATCTGTGATCCTTCAATTTTCACCTTCCCCTCCCTGTCAGATTACTGTGAGTTTTTATTATTAAGATCTATTAGAACTTGTGCTGGAAGTGATGTTCTCTCTGTGGAGGTGTGATATTTCAAAGTCAATAGAGGTAAAAATTTTCAATTATTAAAATATTAACTTTATTTTTTTGAAAATTACATTGGTATCTTTTTAATGTTTTTAATTTGTAATTTTTTTTATTATACTTATCAAACCAGTTCCCTCCAACTTACTCCCACCCTCCTTCCCGTCCCAACTTCCCAGGCCCCCAGCCACTCTCTCCTCCCATCCAACCAACACTATACACGTAGGTGGATGCCTTCCAGGAGGGGTCATCTAAATCCTTCAAGTCATTTTAAGTAGACACTAAAATGTCTCTCCTGTCTCAGGGTTAATGGAGTATCCCTCCATAGGGATTTTCCCCCAATGTCCTTTTTGCAACAGGGATACTTCCTGGTCCCTCTCTCTGAAGACCCTTAGACTGCACAGGCCTTTTAGCTGACACCCATGTTCAGGGGTCTGTGTCAGTCCCATGTTTGATTCCCAGCTATAAGTCTGGAGCCCCATTAGCTCCTCCTTGTTCAAATCAGCTGTGTCTTTGGGTTTCTGCAATGTGGTCTTGTCCTCCCTCTCCGCATATGGATTCAATTTTGGCTCAGTGTTTAGTTGTCCAAGGTTGCTTCTGTTTCCATCAGCTACTAGATGTGGTCTCCATGATGGTGCATAGGTTAGTCATTGATCTCATTGCCAGCGAAGGGAATTTATGGTAGCCTTTACACTGTTGCTCAAATTGTTAGTTGGGGTCATTCTTGTAGGGCTCTGTACATTTCTCTAGGTTCTGTTTCCTCTAACCTATAATGGCTCACTCTTTTATAGTCTCTTTCTCTCTTTTCTCTCCTCTGTTCTCCTCTCCTCTCCTCTCTTCTCTTCTCTTCTCAAGTCTATTCCTCCCCCTGACCAAATGTTCCTAGACCCACAATCTTTCCTCTCCTCCCATTTTCCTTGTGCTAGTTCCCTCTCCACTCACTACCTGCAATACCCACCCATATGCTCTGAGGACCTTGTCCCTTCCTGCTTCTGTGAGTGTCCTTATGTAAAACTGTTAGAATCCTCCTTCTATCCTAGTTTCTCTGGCAGTTTGATTTGTAGGCTGGTGAACCTTTGCAATATGTCTAAAATCCACATATGAGTGAATACATACCATGTTTCTCTTTCTGTGATTGGGATACCTCATTCAGGATGGTTTCTTCAAGTTCCATCCACTTGTCTGTGAGTTTCAAGATTCCATTGTTTCTACCCACCCCCACAGAGTAGTATTCCATTGTGTAAATGTGGCAAATCTTCTTTATTTATAATTCAGTTGAGGGGCATCTAAGTTGATCCCAGGTTCTTGCTATTATAAATAATATTGCTATGAACATAGGTGATCACAGGTCTTGGTTGCATGGATTGGGATCATTTGGGTATGTACTTAAGTGGGAGATTACTAGGTCTCGTGGTAGACTGATTCCCATTATCCTGAGAAACTGCCATGCTAGTCTCCAAAATGGCTGTACAAGTTTGCAGTTCCACCTGAAGTGGAGGTGTGTACCCACTTCTGCACATCCTCTCAAGCATAAGTTGGCATTGCTGTTTCTAATTTTAGCAATTCTGACAGGAGTAAGATGGTATCTCAAAGTTGTTTTAGTTGGCATTTCCTTGACAGCTAAGGATGTTGAATACTTTCTTAAGTGTCTTAAATCATTTTTTATTTCCTCTATGGAGATTTATATCAAATACAGAGTCTCTGTATATTAATTGGTGCTGGCACAGCTGCGGGACAAGACCAGCAGCAGGTGGAAAACCTTACTCAGCATTTTTTGAAGATGCTTTCCTCATCCCATTGTATACTTTTAGCTGTTTTGTTAGTATGTGTTTGGGCTAATATCAGAATTTTCTATTCAATTTCATTGAGGTACTTGTCTATTTTTGTGCTAATACCAGGCTGTTTTCAGGACTATAGCTCTGTAGTAAATCTTAAAGTCAGGGATAATGATCCCTCATGAAGTTCCTTTATTATACAGGTCGTTTTGGCTATTCTGGTTCTTTTGGTTTTCAATATAAAGTAGATATTATACGTTCAAGGTCAGTGAAAGATTGTGCTGTGATTTTAATGGACATTGCATTGAATATGTAGATTGCTGTTGGTAAGATTGCCATTTTTCTATGTTTTTTCTACCTATCCATGAGATTGGGACATCTTTACATTTTATGGTATTTTCTTTAAAGACAAAATTCTTATTATATAGGTCTTTCACTTCTTTGGTAAGTGATACCCCAAGATACTTTATGTTTTTTGTGGCTATTGTGAAGGGTGATGTTTCTCTGATTTCTTTAACAACCCCTTTGTTGACTGAATATGTAATGGCTACAGATTTTTTTTTAATTTAATCTTGTATCCTCATACTTTACTGAATGTATTTTTCAGCTGTAGGAGAATACTGGTAGATTTTTTTGGTTGCTTATGTAAACTATCATATCATCTGAAAATAGAGAAAGATTGAGTCCTTCCTTACCAATTTGCATCCCGTTGAACTCCTTTTCTTGTCTTATTTCTTTAGCTAGCCCTTCAATTACAATAATGAAGAGATATGGAGAGATAGGGCAGCCTAGTCTTTTTCCTGTTTTTGGAGGAAACACCTTAAGCTTCTCTACATTCAGCTTGATATTTCCCATGGGTTTACTATGTATTGCTTTTATTATGTTTACATAAATTCCTGTTATCCCTAATCTCCCCAAGACCTTTAACATGAAAGTATGTTGAATTTTGTCAAAGGTTTTTTTCTACATCTAGGGAGATGATTATGTGACGTTTCATTTTCAGTTTGTTTATATAGTGGTATATTTGATATATTTTCATATGTGAAACAATCCCTGTAAGCCAGAGATGAAGCCTACTTGATCATAGTAGATGATTTCTCTGACATATTCTTGGATTCAGTTTTCCCATATTTTCTTGAGTATTTTTGCATTAATGTGCATGAGGGATATTGGTCTGTAATTTTCTCTCTTATTTATGGCTTTGTGTGGATGGGCATCAAGGTGATTGTAGCCTCATAAAAAGAGTTTGGTAATGAACCTTCTTTTCTATTGTGTGGAACAATTTCAGGAGTATTAATATAGCTCTTCCATGAATTTTTGGTAGAATTCTTCACTGAAGAAGACATCTGGCTCTGGGATTTTTATGTTGGAAGGCTTTTCATTATTATTCCTACTTTGTTAGTTGTTATAGGTCAATTTAAGTTGCTTGTCTATTCTTGATTTAATTCTGGTAAGTAATAGTTATCCAGAAATTTGTCCATATCCTTTGAATTTTCAAATCTTGTGGAGTATAGGTTTTCAAAATATGACCTTAAAATTGTCTGCATTTCCTCAGTGTCTATTGTTATGTACTACTTTTTCTTTCTGATTTTGTTAATTTTAATGTTCTCTCTATGCTTTTTGGTTAGTTTGGATAAAGGTTTCTCTACCTTGTTAATTTTCTCGAAAAACGAACTCTTTGTATCATTGATTTTTTTGTATTGTTTTCCTGTTTTTTATTTATTATTTTTTAGAGACCCCCCATTTCTTTTTGGCTCTGCTGCCTGTCCCACAACTATATATTGTGGAACAGGTTGGTCTTGAACTCACAGAGATAAGCTTCCATCTGCCTCCTGATCACCAGCATACTTGCCACCACCACCCAGCTTTTGGTACCTTTTTAAATGTCTTCTTTAAACATATTACTATTTTTATCACTATTTTGCTGCACTCCTATGTTTCTTAGATTTTACTTATTTCATTCTTTTTCTCAAGTGATGCTGATTATTGATTTCTGTGTAGATCAAAGTTTCTTCTAACTGTGGCTTGTCTTATGCTGTGTAATTGAGAATTGTTTTGAACTCCTAATCCTGGCTTCTCCTGTACAGTGCTGGGAAGAAAATCCTACACTTCGTTCCAGTTGGGCCCTTGCCTGGTCAGGGAGAATGAAAATAGACCAGAAAATGAGTGAACTCCCAAGATCTCTGATTATTGTGGGGTCTTATAAATGAAGAGGGATTTGTGCAATGATTGAATTCATGTCCCACTTGGATACTGGTGGAGTCACAATGCAGAAAGGGAGAGGCAGGATGGAAGCTGAGGTTTCCTCCTTCAACAGTAGTTGAGGTGAGCAATGTAGAATTAGATAATCATTCCTAGAAAATCCATCATTGTCTCACAGGGCAGTTTCTTGGAATCCACAGATGAGGGCTATCAAGACTTTGGATAGAGGAGAGACCTTATCATGTATACAAATTACTATAATTACAGTATTTAGCCAAAACCAGTCTGGGTGAACTCTTGTGGACTATGTAACTGGACTTTTTTTTTTTTTTTTTTTTTTTTTGTTCGTTTGGATGTACAGTCCGAGAGAAAAGGTTTGAGGAATACTTGGTGTGCTCTAACTGAAACCCCTAGTCTCTGGAGCACATGGCCATGAAGCTATTTTCAGCTTTTAAAAATATTTTTTTCAGATCATAGCTACATCATATCCACATATCCTTTTCTGCCCACAAGCCCTGCCATGATTACTTGTGTTCTCTAATTCACAGCCTGCTTTTCTTAAACAGGAGTTTCACATTAAACACAGTGAATATTAGAAGGTGTCATACATTTGGCTGCAGTATTTCCCAGCTATGAGGTCAATGGTTACTGGCCAGTAACAATGAGTGTGTAACAAAATGTGCACACAAGGTACAGTGTGATTTTAATAATGAGCAGCTTGACTTCCAGGACAGTAGAAGAATGTATACTAAAACACAAACTTTCTGGATTAGGCCGCTATCTGCTGGGTGTGTAGTGCAGAGCTACAAGGTCTATGCAATCTGAGTCATTGATTTCTGATTCTCTGGTAGTGGGCTGCAAAATTTTAGGTCCAACTGGGTGGTCCCAGCCAATGCTGGACTCTGAGAAGCCTTCTTTCCATGATTCTCTTTTCCTTATGCTCTATTGAGTTGTAAGGAAGAACACAGGTTACACTATTCTGAGTGTATGGTTTTCAAAGCAGGTCTGCTCAGATGTCATTTCTGCAAAACTTGTATGGACCATGAGACAGACTGGTGTTCTTTTGGTCCATGTGGTGACCTGGGCAGTTACCCTTGTCCTCTGAGCCTTCCTCTCCATGTGTTTCTTGGTTTGGGGGAGACTCTGCAGCCCTGGCATGGGTGGGTGTGTTGCTTATTGTATAACTGTCCAGTGTGCATATGCATGCAATGCTGTTGGTGTGCATTGGGGGCTGACGCTGGATAACTGAAGGTCTGATTTCTTGAAGTTCTGAATATTCCATTCCACTTTCAGGTTTGCCTTATAAATATTTTAGAAAGTAGTAAAAAATGGTGATGTGGATGTCTCTCAGCAATACAAGATTATAATGTTTTTAACTCTCTGCTACCAAGAGTTACAATACTGTGTTAACTGACATTAAATTCCGGTGTACAAAATGATTCTCTATTCTGCAGAGATATCTCAGGTGTGTATGGTTTTGGGTAGGGATTTAGGTCAGGATCTTCACCTTGGGCCATAAACCACTTGGCAGGAAGTTGATTTTAAATTATTCTCCCATGTTGTCTGTGGAGTGCGCATCAGTGTGGCTAGGTTTACCTGAAACAATAAAGGGGTGTAAAGGTCTACAGAGCCATAGCAGGAGGTCAGCTCCTTTTGCATGGAGAGCTCTAGAACAGGGACATCCTGTCTTTGGAATAAATATCCATAGCTACAGGGTCAAAAGTGTCTAAGGGTCACTTTTAGTTGATTTAATTGGAGTGTTGAAGTCTGTGTTTATTTAATCTCTGTACACATGGATTCATAGATATCTGAATAACATTGGTCAAGATCACACTTTTCTTGGCTAAGTTTCTTTTGTACTTTATATTAATAGTTGATATTTTTTGACCTTTGCTCTTGGGATATTCTCTCTATCTCTTTTATTCATTTAGACATATTATACATATTTTGATTGTTGTTGCTTTGTGGTAAGTATAAAAGTCATATTATGTTAGTTTGTGTACTGTGTTTTCATAATTCCATTGAGCATTCTGAGTATTTCCAAAAAAATTGTTACTGTGCCTTTGCAATCTGCATTTTGTTATTAATTGTTGTTCATTGTCATTGGATTGTATTCATTTCATGTTACAAACTTACCATGTATAGGATCTTAAATTCTGATACTTCATGTTCTGAAAACCATTATATAATTCTTTATTTATTTTGGTTTTATTGTTAATCTGTGGAAGAGATTTGGTTCATCAGGTAAAACATGTTGTGTATCTTGGCAAGAGACTCTGCACATTTTTTGGAGATGACCAGAGTTCAGATACTTACACTCAACTTCACATCATTATCTACAATCCATAACCTGTATACTTATACAAACCATTTTTTCTCAAACTCATACATACAAATTATAGCAATAAACTTGAGAAAATGGTAAAGATTAGAATATCAATATTATTGCCCTAAATTCTAGTCTTGTACACTACAGTTTAGATTTTACACACTGCGCTGGAAATTGTAAAGCTACTTCTACTTGTACTTAATAATCAAAACATGGATTCAGATATGTGATTAATGATGAAAGATCAGAGAAGCAGAGCAGTCAAACCCTAGCTCATATTTCTACTGAAGTACTCATAACAAAGGGGTGGGCAATTCTGATACTAGGAGTCTTCCCTCAGAAAACAATGAGTTTTTTCTCTTCTTCCTCCTTATATTTCTTTCTCCTCCCATCCATATCTACCTCACAATTTCAGGGATAAAGGAATGAGCCACCACTTGTCTCTCTTTCTCTTTTAGACTGGATCAATGTGGTGTAGCCTGGGGTGGGAGTGAAATTACAGACATGCACCTGATTATGTCTCCCATAGGGATTATGTATCGCTATGTGCTAGGATTAAAGGTGTACTCCACCATGGCCTGTCCTCTATGGCTAAGCACTGCATAGCTCCACATTCTATTCTTAAAGCAAGTTTGTTTTTTGTTTATATATGTTTATGTTTGAAGAAGAGAATAGTTTCAGTCTGAATTGTATAATGATCTTTGCAAGCTCTTCACATTGTGTGGAGAGAGAAAGAGAGTTTGAAATTCTCCTCTGCAGGAACAGAGCTGGGCCATCTACTGATGACATGGGAAAGTGACATTGAAATTAATGTCTGACTATGCAGTGTTGGCTTTTGCCTTTGGTTCCAGCACTGAGGAAATAGATGCAAGTGGATCTCTCTGATTTAGAGGTCAGCCTGGTCTACAGAATAAGTTCCAGGACAGTAGGGCCATAAAAGGAAACTCTGTCGCAAAAATAAAAATAAATAAGTAAATAAATGTATCAATAAATATTAGACAGTTAATGAAAAAAAAAACTATTAGAAAACAACAACAACAAGATTAAAATTAAAATAAGAAATTCACCAGCACAGTTTACTAAGGAAGGAATAGGATGGCAAGAGCCACACAGGGAAATTCTGTCAAAAAAAAAAAAAAAAAAAAAAAAAAACCCAAAAACCAAATAATTTCCTATTTGTGCAGATCTCTGAAATGTCTAGGTCTGGAGTAAAGCCAGAGTCAAAGGAGGTGCTGGGCCTGGTGTGTCTTTACGAACACGCTAACCCTTTAGGAAGAGCTCTTGGCAATCCAGCCTCACTAGCCAGGTACACTGAGCCAACACACAAGTCTCAGGTCTGGAAGGAGACTTCCTGGAGTCATGCTGCAGGCTTGCTTTTATATCAGAACAGGCACCAGAGGAATGATTGCTGCTCTGTGAGTGCTGCTGGGGAATGAAGGAGAACAGAAGCTGCAGCATGGTGAGTGAGTGGATTCAGAGGGTGGTATGGGGAGTCATGAATGTCTGTTTTGCAGGCCTTCTAGGAGGACGCTGGGCTTGAAAGTTCTGTCAAATTCAGTGTTCTGTTAGGTCCATTGTGGTCCTAGGAGCTTCCCCAACCAGGGTGTGGCCCAGGAATACTTTTGCTTGTGGGCTGCATCTGTGGAAAGGATTTTGATTATGCAGCAAGGTGAATAAATACTTTGAAGTCAGCTCCATTATGCTTTTGGTGCACAGGGATGGCAAGTTACCAAAGAAGGAGAGGTTCAGTTTGTCCAGTGCCTTCCAGAAGCTTTGCCCTTCACATCTAACATTTATGGGTCAGATACATGCAGAGTTATTACCATTTTTTGCCATCAAAATAACTTAACTTCTATTGTAAGAAATGAATAGAAAGATCTTATTTTGCATATCATTCTCACTTCCATCTCCCTCCCTCCTCCAGTGACCTCCCCATCCCATCCCACATACATTTCTCTGGGAGGCTGAGTTCTTTAGGAGGATTCATCAAAACCTGTCAAGACATTTGGGTTTGGTGCGGGCCCTCCTCCTTGTCTCTAGGCTAAGGGAGTATTCACACTTGGGGTTAATTTTGTGTATGCTCTAAATGGCATTCTTTTTCTTAATTATTTATATATATATATATATATATATATATATATATATATATATATATATATATGGGATTTTTGTGTTACAGCATGATCTGGAATTTTCTTTTTTTAATGCTTGTTGTATTTTACTTTTCATCCATTAATCCATTTGTTTATGCTTACTGATACATCATCGGCAGCGCCTGAATCTCTGTTTGTGGTGTGGCAGGACCTGAGATAATGGGCCCATTCCTGGCATAGCAGTAGTAGCCAAAATGTTGATACCAGCTGAAAAGATGGCTGCAGCATGGGCATTAGCAGCTTTGCTTCTGGATTCTATCATCTAGCATCCCTAGTACAATGTGAGATGCATTGATCATTCAGAAAATGCTCTGCCCATGTCTACAACTTTCCTAAACTTCTCCCTGACAGATATTTGCACCCTAATCTTAATCGGTGATGGGTTGGCATTGTCTGTCGTTTAAACAATTCAAAGAATTAAATAAGTCAGTAATAGCTAACTGTCACAATAAAGAGGTGATGTAGCGTTTAACTGGCAGGGAAGCATGGCCAGAAGCCAGTCGTGAAGGATGTCATCATCATCAATTGAAACAGTGAATCATGAAATGTGATGATATTGCACATTACCACCACAAGAGGGTGCTTTACAGGTCTCTTCATGGAATGGAACATTTTGGTTTACATAACTATACAAACATTTACATTATCTTGGGTATTAACAAGAATTGACAATATAAATACTTTATTTATGTAATTAGATGATCTGTGGCACCAAATTCCAGGTGTCATGGATGATATAATCATTGTTTTATATAATTTAATAATCAAATAATGAGTACATGTAACATCATCGACTTCCCTAACATGGCTCCAACCAGACTCGTGAACGATCCTGTCGTGATTAATTTTAATATTTTAACTACATAATTAAGAATTAGATGTTCTATAATAATTGACTCCCACATCGTGGAACCACAATCCACTGATCATGGATTATCTAATGTCCTATTTTAATAATCAAATAACAACATTATCAGAGGATGAAATGGTCTGCAATTTCAACTCGACACAGTTGACTCTCACTTGACTCCCACATGTTTCAGTGAAACAACCAGGTTCATCCCTTATTTAATCGCAGAGTTGAGTAGTAAGTGGTTTAAATGCTGATATGTCGATGCACATGCAGGGCTTTAGAAGACATCACATATTTAATGTTGGACGGCAGCCTGCAAAGAGATGGCTTCCAATTCAATAATCCCTAGGTCTACTCTAACAAATGGATTATCGACATCCTGAAGGAAGTTAACAATGGAAAACTCACCTTTTGATGAAAAATTGTGAGTCTTATTATCTTTTGTTCCATAGCTTTACTTCTTAGGATAGAGAACATTCATAAAGACAAAACTTTGGACTGTTTCTCCACAGACTATGTTCTCTGAAAATTAGGGAATCTTGAATTTGGTAATCAGTAAAAGCTGTAGGCAAAATTCCAGAGATTTGGCTATGACATGGTTAGGCGTATCAAATGCTGTCATGAAAAGTTTTAGGAGATAGTTATCTTGGGAGACTATAATGTCCCATGATAATACTTTCTCGAAGCTGCTCTCTTGTCCTTGGCCCATGATACCAGGATACAGAAAGCAAACAGAATTGCCAGGCAACATTCATGATCCAACATTCTGTCACATTCTAGTGCCCCTCCCACATGCTAAAAGTAGTATACCCATGGATGAACTCACCTTACAGCCTCACTGATTTTCTCACAAAAACAAAGCAGGGCTCTTTACTTTTAGTTATACATCGTATTTACCAGTCTCTCAAACAACAACATGCCTATAGTGAAATAAGCATGAAAAGGAAAGCATCATTATGCCATTCAAGTACATTGATGAGTATTTTACACCTGTTTTCTATGCTTCAATTTTCTAATTTCTGGAATGGAAACAATACAGTTAATCGCCTCTACCATATTCCTTTTCTCTTTATTGAAAATAAAATAAACTCCTCTGCATTCTCGTACCTTTAGAGGTGCTTGATCCCATGGTTTCTCAGAGTGGTTTCGATTTGCCTTTGGCTGATGACTAAGGATATTGAGCAGTGTCTTATGTTTCTTTCAGTCATTTTGAATTCCTCAATTGATAGTTCTCTATTAAGTCCTGTACCCCGCTTTTTAATATGGTTACTTAGAATTATTTATTGTTGGTAGTGTGTCATGTTCACAGCCGACAGAGTTCATTAGATGAGATTCCCTGATCAAGAGATTATTCAGTTAATCCATTTTTCAAATCGGTGGTGACTGTGTCCTTCATGGGTCAGTTCTGTTGCAACCTCGCAGATAATGATGATGTGAAACAATACAGTTTTTTTTTTTTTTTTGAATCGTGTATTCATTCGATTGTTAAAAATCTCCAATTACTTAATCAGTAATCACTGGGTAACACAGTGTCCCTCATAATCTGGGCACTGCTTCTGGTACAGACCTCCTGCTGTGTCAGTCCCACAGAGGCCAAATGACAGATGACACCATCATCCATTGAAACCATGAATCATAAACTGTGATGATATTGCATATTAAAGCCACAAGAGGGAGCTTTACAGGTCTCTTCATGGAATGGACAATTTTTGGTTTACATAATTAAACACATATTTACATTATTTTGGGGATTAACACAGATTGTCAATTTAAATACATTAATTATGTAATTAGGTGATCTGTGGCACCAGATTCCAGGTGTCATGGACGATATAATCATTGTTTTATATAAATAAATAATCAAATAATGAGTTCATGTAACATCATCCACTTCCCTAAGGTGGCTCCAAACCAGGCTCATGAACGATGCTGTCGTGATTAATTTAAATATTTTAACTACATAATTGATATTAAGATGGTCTATAATAATTGCCTCCCACATCGTGTCACCACAGTCCACTGATCATGGATTATCTAATGTCCTATATTAAACAAACAAATAACAACATAATGAGAGGATGAAATGGTCTGCCATGCTCCACACAATTGAGTCTCAGTTGACTCCCACATGATTGTGGGAAACTCCCAGGTACATCCCTTATTTAATCGCAGAGCAGAGTAGTAACATGTTTAAATGCTGAACTCTCATTGTGTATACAGGGTTTTAGAAGATATCACATATTTAATGTTGGAGGGCTGCCTCAAAAGAAATGGACTGAAATCGAATATTCACTAAGTCTACTCTAACAAACGGACTATCACCTTCCTGAAGGAATTCAACAATGTCAAACTCACCTTTTTGATGAATAATCATGAGTCTTACTATCTTTTGTTCCATAGTTTTACTTCTGAGGATAGAGAGTATTCATAAACAGAAGTCTCTGAACTGTTTCACCACAGCCTATGTCCTCTGTTGAGGTAATCTTGCATTTCGTAACCAGTAAAAGCTGTAGGCAAACTTCCAGAGGTATGGCTATGACTTGGTTAGGCGAATCAAATGCTGTCATGAAAAGTTTTAGGAGATAGTTATCTTGGGAGACTGTAATGTCCCATGATAACTCTTTCTCGAAGCTGCTCTCTCGTCCTTGGCCCATGCTAACAGGATTCAGAATGCAAGCAGGTTTGTCAGGCAACATTTATGAACCAACATTCTGTCACATTCTAGTGCCCCTCCCACAGGCTAAAAGGAGTATACCCACCAATGAACTAACCTTACAGCCTCACTGAGTTTCTCACAAAAACAAAGCAGGGCTCTTTCTTTTGAGTTCTACATATTTACCCGTCTCTCAAGCTACAACATGCCTATAGTGACATAAGCATGAAAACGAAAGCATCATTGTGCCATTCAAGTACAATGATGACTATTTTAAACCTGTTTTCTATGCTTCAATTTGCTAATTTCTAGAATGGAAACAATACAGTTAATCGCCTCTACCATAATCCTTTTCTCTTTATTGTAATTAAAATAAACTCCTCTTCATCCTCTTACCATTAGAGGAGCTTGATCCCATGGTTTCTCAGAGTTGTGTAGATTTGCATTAGGCTGATGATTAAGGATTTTGAGCAGTGTCTTATGTTTCTTTCAGTCATTTTGGACTCCTCAATTGACTGTTCTCTATTAAGTCCTGTACCCCTCTTTCTAAGATAGTTATTTAGAGTTATTTTTTGTTGGTGGTGTGTCATGTTATCAGGCCGACAGAGTTCATTAGATGAGATTTCCTGATCAGGAGATTACACAGTTATTCCATTTTTAAAATCAGTGGTCACTGTGTCCTTCATGGGTCAGTTCTAATGCAACCTCTCAGAAACTGATGATGTGAAACAGTACAGTTTTTTAAAATCGTGTAATCATTTGATTGTTAAAAATGTACTACTACGTTATCAGTAATCACTCTATGAGGCAGTGTCCCCCATCCTCAGGGCACTGCTTCTGGTACCGATCTCCTGCTCTGTCAATCCCACATGACCATCATTACTTACAAAATCAAGTAAGTTAATAATTGGATAGTCCTCCATACTTAACTTTCATAAGATGGAACCAAACTCCAGTGATTGTTAAGGAAGGAGTACTTAGATGATTAAATACTGCTACGTGATTAAGTCCCATGGAGGAATGGCCCTACTCCAGTCAAGAAGAACAACATCTTCATCAATTCAAATAATTAATATATAATGAAAAACGATTGAATAATGTCATGGTGGTGCATATTTAAATCCCACATGGAGTAGTTAGACTGATCTCTTCCTTGAATAATGATTTATTTATAAAATTAAATTGATAATTAATTAGCTGGCATTTTATATTAACACTGACGAGATGGCACCAAAGTCCTAAAACTATCGCTGATGTAATGACCTACTTACAGAGCTAAATGATGAAGTAATGAGATGATGTTACATCGTCTACTCACAAAATCTGACTCCAAAAGGGACTTAGGGTCCATAACATTACCTGTTTTTCAAATACGTTAATTAAATGATGAATTATTATTTAATTTCCTAGTTTAACAGGTAAATAAGTAAGTGTACTATTAGATGATGCTATGTTCTGGCACGATGGACTCCCCTAAGGAGGCTTAAATCTTCACTGGTAACTGAATACATAAGGACAGATTTTCATAATTCAATGAATAAACATTAAACTAGTGGATGGTGTTTTATGTGTGAAACCTAAAGATTGATCAACACTGAAGAGTCATTGAGTTCTTAATCATACATTTGAACAATAAAATGAATGAATGAAAAGATAACTTCTCATAATTCACCCCTACAGAGATAACAAAATGATATCAACAGTGATTTAAATAAATAAATAATGAAACCACAAGAGACATTTTAACACCAACAAGGGGGCTCCAGACTCCACTCTTCCTGGAGTAGAAAAAGGCAGATTTAAATAATGAAAGCATCAGATTTTATATCATCTGTCACACTTGAGTCACACGAGGTGGCACCACACTTTAGGGTTCACAGATTATATAATGAAACAATTTAATGATTACATCTTTACATATCTAAGTCGTTGAACTTTTTCATATCATCAATTCCTGGGCAGACATGTCAGATATGAAAACGGATGCTGTCATCACGGATTTTTAATATTCCATCAGTTAATCGTCAGATAATCATACTTTCTTGCCTGGTGAATTCTGTTGGCCTGACATCCTCACCGGTGCCTGAATCTCTGTTGTGTTGCTGCAGGACCTGAGGTAATTGGCCCATTCCTGGCATACCAGTAGTAGCCAAAATGTTGATATCAGCTGAAAAGGTGGCTGTAGAAGGGGCATCAACAGCATAGCTGAGAGAGAGATGTTCTTCCGAGTTCCGAGTTGTCATCCATTTGCCAGGTCTCGGTGATGGTGCCGACCTGCTAGTGCCACTACATCTTCTAGACGTAGACCACAACCAATGTGAAGATGTGAAGGAAGAGCAAGTAGTCAACACCCAGACCCCCATGCAGACCTTGGTAAAGTTCTTTTACTTCTCGGAGGGCACCAAGCAATATTCTGGACTCTGTTCTCCAGCATTCCTAGTGGTCTGGAAGGCGCATAGACTTTCAGAACATGCTCCGCCCATGTCTACAAGTTTCCTAATTTGTCGCTGACAGATATCTGCAACCTAAAAATAATGGGTGATGGCATTGTCTGTCTTTTAAGTAATTTAAAGAACTAAATAAGTCAGTGATAGCTAACTGTCCCAATAAAGACATGATGTAGCATTTAACTTGCAAGGAGGTATGGCCAGACTCCAGTATGAAGAATGTCATCATCTACCTTTGAAACCATGAATCATAAACTGTGATGATATTGCACATTAACGCCACAAGAGGGAGCTTTACGGGTCTCTTCATGGAATGGACAATTTTTGGTTTACATAATTACAATCATATTTACATTATCTTGGGGATTAACACAGGTTGTCAATTTAAATACATTAATTATGTAATTAGGTGATCTGTGGCACCAGATTCCAAGTGTCATGGAAATATCTGTTTTATATAAATAAATAATCAAATAATGAGTTCATGTAACATCATCCACTTCCTAAGGTGGCTCCAAACCAGGCTCATGAACGATGCTGTCATGATTAATGTAAATATTTTAACTACACAATTGATATTAAGATGGTCTATAATAATTGCCTCCCATATCGCGTCACCACAATCCACTGATCATGGATTATCTAATGTCCTATTTTAATAATCAAATAACAACATAATGAGAGGATGAAATGGTCTGCCATTCTCCACACAATTTTCTCTCAGTTGCCTCCCACATGATTGTGGGAAACTCCCAGGTTCATCCCTTATTTAATCGCAGAGCATTGTAGGAACATGTTTAAATGCTGAACTGTCATTGTGTATGCAGGGTTTTTAGAAGATATCACATATTTAATGTTGGACGGCTGCCTCAAAAGAGATGGACTGAAATCTAATAATCGCTAAGTCTACTCTAACAAACGTATTATCACCTTCCTTAAGGAATTCAATAATGTCAAACTCACCTTTTTGATGAATAATCATGAGCCTTATTATCTTTTGTTCCATATTTTTACTTCTGAGGAGAGAGAGTATTCATAAACAGAAGACTCTGAACTGTTTCTCCACAGACTATGTCCTCTGATGATTAGGTGATCTTGCATTTGGTAACCAGTAAAAGCTGTAGGCACACTTCCAGAGGTATGGCTATGACTTGGTTAGGTGAATCAAATGCTGTCATGAAAAGTTTTAGGAGATAGTTATCTTGGGAGACTGTAATATCCCAAGATAACTCTTTCTCGAAGCTGCTCTCTCGTCCTTGGCCCATGCTACCAGGATACAGAATGCAAGCAGGGTTGCCAGGCAACATTTATGAACCAACATTCTGTCACATTCTAGTGCCCCTCCCACAGGCTTAAAGGAGTATACCCACCGATGAACTAACCCTACAGCCTCACTGAGTTTCTCACAAATACCAAGCAGGGCTCTTTCTTTTGAGTTCTACATATTTACCCGTTTCTCAAGCTACAACATGCCTATAGTGACATAAGCATGAAAACGAAAGAATCATTGTGCCATTCAAGTACAATGATGAGTATTTTAAACCTGTTTTCTATGCTTCAATTTGCTAATTCCTAGAATGGAAACAATACAGTTAATCACCTAAACCATAATCCTTTTCTCTTTATTGAAAATAAAATAAACTCCTCTTCATCCTCTTACCATTAGAGGAGCTTGATCCCATGGTTTCTCAGAGTTGTGTAGATTTGCATTAGGCTGATGATTAAGGATTTTGAGCAGTGTCTTATGTTTCTTTCAGTCATTTTTGATTCCTCAATTGACTGTTCTCTATTAAGTCCTGTACCCCTCTTACTAAGATAGTTATTTAGAGTTATTTATTGTTGGTGGTGTGTCATGTTATCAGGCCGACAGAGTTCATTAGATGAGATTTCCTGATCAGGAGATTATACAGTTATTCCATTTTTAAAATCAGTGGTCACTGTGTCCTTCATGGGTCAGTCCTATTGCAACCTCTCAGAAACTGATGATGCGAAACAGTACAGTTTTTTAAAATCGTGTAATCATTTGATTGTTAAAAATGTACTACTATGTAATCAGTAATCACTCTACGAAGCAGTGTCCCCCATTCACTCTGGGCACTGCTTCTGGTACCGATCTCCTGCTCTGTCAATCCCACAGCAGCCACATGACCATCATTACTTACAAAATCAAGTAAGTTAATAATTGGATAGTCCTCCATACTTAACTTTCATAAGATGGAACCAAACTCCATGGATTGTCAAGGAAGGAGTACTTAGAAGATTAAATACTGCTACGTGATTAAGTCCCATGGAGGAATGGCCCTACTCCAGTCAAGAAGAACAACATCTTCATCGATTCAAATAATTAATATATAATGAAAAATGATTGAATAATGTCATGGTGGTGCATATTTAAATCCCACATGGAGTAGTTAGACTGACCTCTTCCTGGAATAATGATTTATTTATAAAATTAAATTGATAATTAATTAGCTGGCATTTTATATTAACACTGACGAGATGGCACCAAAGTCCTAAAACTATCGCTGATGTAATGACCTACTTACAGAGCTAAATGATGAAGTAATGAGATGATGTTACTTCGTCTACTCACAAAATCTGACTCCAAAAGGGATTTAGGGTCCATAACATTACCTGTATTTCAAACACGGTAATTAAGTGATGAATTATTATTTAATTTCCTAGTTTAACCGGTAAATAAGTAAGTTTACTAGTAGATGATGCGATGTTCTTGCACGATGGACTCCCCTAAGGAGGCTAAAAACTTTAGTGGTCACTGAATACATAATGACAGATTTTCATAAATCAATGAATAAATATTAAACTAGTGGATGGTGTTATATGCACGAAACCTAAAGATTGACCAATACTGAAGAGTCATTGAGTTCTTAATCATAGATTTGAACAATAAAATGAATGAATGGAGAGATAATTTCTCATAATTCACCCCTAGACAGATAACAAAATGATTTCAACATTGATTTAAATAAATAAATAATGAAATCGCAAGAGACATTTTAACATCAACAAGGGGGCTCCAGACTCCACTCTTCCTGGAGTAGAAAAAGACAGATTTAAATAATGAAAGCATAAGATTGTTAGATCGTCTGTCACACTTGAGTCATACAAGGTGGCACCACACTTCAGGGTTCACAGATTATATAATGAAACAATTTAATAATTACATCTTTACATAGCTAAGTCGTTGAAATTTTTCGTATCATCAATTCCTGGGCAGATTTGCCAGATATGAAAACGGATGCTGTCATCACGGATTTTTTTTTTAATATTCCATCAGTTAATCGTCAGATAATCATACTTTCTTGCCTGGTGAATTCTGTTGGCCTGACATCCTCACCAGTGCCTGAATCTCTGTTGTGTTGTGGCAGGACCTAAGGTAATTGGCCCATTCCTGGCATACCAGTAGTAGCCAAAATGTTGATATCAGCTGAAAAGGTGGCTGTAGAAGGGGCATCAACAGCATAGCTGAGAGTGAGATGTTCTTCCGTGTTCTGAGTCGTCATCCTTTTGCCGGGTCTCGGTGATGGTGCCGACCTCCTAGTGCCGCTACATCTTCTAGACGTAGACCACAACCAATGTGAAGATGTGGAGGAAGAGCAAGTAGTCAACACCCAGACCACCATGCAGACTTTGGAAAAGTTCTTGTACTTCTCGGAGGGCACCATGCAATCCTCTGGACTCTATTCTCCAGCATTCCTAGTGGTCTGGAAGACGCATAGACATTCAGAAAATGCTCTGCCCATGTCTACAAGCTTCCTAATTTGTCGCTGACAGATATCTGCAACCTACTAATAATCGGTGTTGGCATTGTCTGTCGTTTAAGTAATTTAAAGAATTAAATAAGTCAGTGATAGCTAACTGTCCCAATAAAGAGGTGATGTAGCATTTAATTGGCTGGGAAGTATGGCCAGACTCCAGTCATGAAGAATGTCATCATCATCCATTGAAACCATGAATCATAAACTGTGATGATATTGCACATTAACGCCACAAGAGGGAGCTTGACGAGTCTCTTCATGGAGTGGACAATTTTGGTTTAAATAATTACACACAGATTTACATTATCTTGGGGATTAACACAGATTGTCAATTTAAATATATTAATTATGTAATTAGATGATCTGTGGCACCAGATTCCAGGTGTCATGGACGATATAATCATTGTTTTGTATAATTAAATAATCAAATAATGAGTTCATGTAACATCATCCACTTCCCTAAGGTGGCTCCAAACCAGGCTCATGAACGATGCTGTCGTGATTAATGTAAATATTTTAACTATATAATTGATATTAAGATGGTCTGTGATACTTGCCTCCCACATCGTGTCACCACAATCCACTGACCATGGATTATCTAATGTCCTATTTTAATAATCAAATAACAACATAAGCAGAGGATGAAATGGTCTGCCATTCTCCACACAATTTTCTCTCAGTTGCCTCCCACATGATTGTGGGAAACTCCCAGGTTCACCCCTTATTTCATCGCAGAGCACAGTGGTAACATGTTTAAATGCTGATCTGTCATTCTGTATGCAGGGTTTTTAGAAGATATCACATATTTAATGTTGGACGGCTGCCTCAAAAGAGATGGACTGAAATCTAATAATCGCTAAGTCTACTCTAACAAACGGATTATCACCTTCCTGAAGGAAGTCAACAATGTCAAACTCACCTTTTTGATGAATAATCGTAGTCTTATTATCTTTTGCTCCATAGTTTTACTTCTGAGGAGAGAGAGTATTCATAAACAGAAGACTCTGAACTGTTTCTCCACAGACTATGTTCTCTGATGATTAGGTAATCTTGAATTTGGTAACCAGGAAAAGCTGTAGGCACACTTCCAGAGGTGTGGCTTTGACTTGGTTAGGCGAATCAAATGCTGTCATGAAAAGGTTTAGGAGATAGTTATCTTGGCAGACTGTAATGTCCCATGATAACACTTTCTCGAAGCTGCTCTCTCGTCCTTGGCCCACGATACCAGGATACAGAATGCAAGGAGGGTTGCCAGGCAACATTTATGAACCAACATTCTGTCACATTCTAGTGCCCCTCCCACAGGCTAAAAGGAGTATATCCACCGGTGAACTAACCCTAGAGCCTCACTGAGTTTATCACAAATACCAAGCAGGGCTCTTTCTTTTGAGTTCTACATATTTACCCGTCTCTCAAGCTACAACATGCCTATAGTGACATAAGCATGAAAACGAAAGAATCATTGTGCCATTCTTGCACAATGATGAGAATTTTACTCTTGTTTTCAATTCTTCAATTTGCTAATTTCTAGAATGGAAACAATACAGTTAATCGCCTATACCATAATCCTTTTCTCTTTATTGAAAATAAAATAAACTCCTCTTCATCCTCTTACCATTAGAGGAGCTTGATCCCACGGTTTCTCAGAGTTGTTTAGATTTGCATTAGGCTGATGATTAAGGATTTTGAGCAGTGTCTTATGTTTCTTTCAGTCATGTTGGATTCCTCAATTGACTGTTCTCTATTAAGTCCTGTACCCCACTTTCTGAGATGGTTATTTAGAGTTATTTATTGTTGGTAGTGTGTCATGTTATCAGCCCGACAGAGTTCATGAGATGAGATCCCCTGATCAGGAGATTATTCAGTTATTCCTTTTTTAAATTCGGTGGTCACTGTGTCCTTCATGGGTCAGTTCCGTTGCAACCTCGCAGAAACTGATGACGCGAAACAGTACAGTTTTTTTAAAATCATGTAATCATTCGATTGTTAAAAACGTACTACTACGTAATCAGTATTCACTGTGTGAGGCCGTGTCCCCCATTCTCTGGGCACTGCTTCTGGTACCGATCTGCTGCTGTGTCAATCCCACAGCAGCCACATGACGGATGACACCATCATTACTTACGCAATCAAGTAAGTTAATAATGGGATGGTCCTCCATACTTAACTTTCATAAGATGGAACCAAACTCCAGTGATTGTCCAGGAAGGAGTACTTAGATGATTAAATACTGCCACGTGATTAACTCCCATGGAGGAATGGCCCTACTCCAGTCAAGAAGAAAAACATCTTCATCGATTCAAATAAGGAATATATAATGAAAAACGATTGAGTAATGTCATGGTGGTGCATACTTAAATCCCACATGGAGTAGTCAGACTGGTCTCTTCCTGGAATAATGATTTATTTATAAAATTAAATTGATAATTAATTAGCTGGTGTTTTATACTAACACTGACGAGATGGCACCAAAGTCCTAAAACTATCGCTGATGTAATGACCTATTTACAGAGCTAAATGATGAAGTAATGAGCTGATATTACATCGTCTATTAACAAAATCTGACTCCAAAGGGACTTAGGGTCCATAACATTACCTGTATTTCAAATACTTTAATTAAGTGATGAATTATTATTTACTTTCCTAGATTAACAGGTAGATAAGTAAGTGTACTATTAGATGATGCTATGTTCTGGCACGATGGACTCCCCTAAGGAGCCTAAAAACTTCAGTGGTCACTGAATACATAATGACAGATTTTCATAATTCAATGAATAAATATTAATCTAGTGGATGGTGTTATATGCACGAAACCTAAAGATTGACCAATACTGAAGAGTCATTGAGTTCTTAATCATAGATTTGATCAATAAAATGAATGAATGAAGAGATAATTTCTCATAATCCACCCCTAGACAGATAACAAAATGAGATCAACATTGATTTAAATAAATAAATAATGAAATCACAAGAGACATTTTAACACAAACAAGGGGTCTCAAGACTCCACTCTTCCTGGGAGTAGAAAAGACAGATTTAAACAATGAAAGCATCAGATTGTTTGATCGTCTGTCACACTTGAGTCACACAAGGTGGCACCACACTTCAGGGTTCACAGATTATATAATGAAACAATTTAATGTTTACATCTTTACATATCTAAGTCGTTGAACATTTTCGTATCATCAATACCTGGGCAGAATTGCCAGATATGAAAACAGATGCTGTCATCACGGATTTTTAATATTCCATCAGTTAATCGTCAGATAATAATACTTTCTTGCCTGGTGAATTCTGTTGGCCTGACATCCTCACCGGTGCCTGAATCTCTGTTGTGTTGCGGCAGGACCTGAGGTAATTGGCCCATTCCTGGCATACCAGTAGTAGCCAAAATGTTGATATCAGCTGAAAAATTGGCTGCAGAAGGGGCATCAACAGCATAGCTGAGAGAGAGATGTTCTTCCGTGTTCTGAGTCGTCATCCTTTTGCCAGGTCTCGGTGATGGTGCCGACCTCCTAGTGCTGCTACATCTTTTAGACGTAGACCACAACCGATGGGAAGATGTGGAGGAAGAGCAAGTAGTCAACACCCAGACCACCAAGCAGACTTTGGAAAAGTACTTGTACTTCTCGGAGGGCACCATGCAATCTTCTGGACTCTATTCTCCAGCATTCCTAGTGGTCTGGAAGACGCATACACATTCAGAAAATGCTCTGCCCATGTCTACAAGTTTCCTAATTTGTCGCTGACAGATATCTGCAGCCTACTAATAATCGGTGTTGGCATTGTCTGTCGTTTAAGTAATTTAAAGAATTAAATAAGTCAGTGATAGCTAACTGTCCCAATAAAGAGGTGATGTAGCATTTAATTGGCTGGGAAGTATGGCCAGACTCCAGTCATGAAGAATATCATCATCATCCATTGAAACCATGAATCATAAACTGTGATGATATTGCACATTAACGCCACAAGTGGGAGCTTGACAGGTCTCTTCGTGGAATGGTGGATTGTTGTTTACATTACTATACAAATATTTACATTATCTGGGGGATTCACACAGATTGTCAATTTAAATACATTAATTATGTAATTAGATGATCTGTGGCACCAGATTCCAGGTGTCATGGACGATATAATCATTGTTTTGTATAATTAAATAATCAAATAATGAGTTCATGTAACATCATCCACTTCCCTAAGGTGGCTCCAAACCAGGCTCATGAACGATGCTGTCGTGATTAATGTAAATATTTTAACTATATAATTGATATCAAGATGGTCTATGATACTTGCCTCCCACATCGCATAACCACAATCCACTGATCATGGATTATCTAATGTCCTATTTTAATAATCGAATAACAACATAAGCAGAGGATGAAATGGTCTGCCATTCTCCACACAATTTTCTCTCAGTTGCCTCCCACATGATTGTGGGAAACTCCCAGGTTCACCCCTTATTTCATCGCAGAGTACAGGAGTAACATGTTTAAATGCTGAACTGTCATTCTGTATGCAGGGTTTTTAGAAGATATCACATATTTAATGTTGGAAGGCTGCCTCAAAATAGATGGACTGAAATCTAAGAATCCCTAAGTCTACTCTAACAAACGGATTATCACCTTCCTGAAGGAAGTCAACAATGTCAAACTCACCTTTTTGATGAATAATCGTAGTCTTATTATCTTTTGCTCCATAGTTTTACTTCTGAGGAGAGAGAGTATTCATAAACAGAAGACTCTGAACTGTTTCTCCACAGACTATGTTCTCTGATGATTAGGTAATCTTGAATTTGGTAACCAGGAAAAGCTGTAGGCACACTTCCAGAGGTGTGGCTTTGACTTGGTTAGGCGAATCAAATGCTGTCATGAAAAAGGTTTAGGAGATAGTTATCTTGGCAGACTGTAATGTCCCATGATAACACTTTCTCGAAGCTGCTCTCTCGTCCTTGGCCCACGATACCAGGATACAGAATGCAAGGAGGGTTGCCAGGCAACATTTATGAACCAACATTCTGTCACATTCTAGTGCCCCTCCCACAGGCTAAAAGGAGTATACCCACCGGTGAACTAACCCTAGAGCCTCACTGAGTTTATCACAAATACCAAGCAGGGCTCTTTCTTTTGAGTTCTACATATTTACCCGTCTCTCAAGCTACAACATGCCTATAGTGACATAAGCATGAAAACGAAAGAATCATTGTGCCATTCATGCACAATGATGAGAATTTTACTCTTGTTTTCAATTCTTCAATTTGCTAATTTCTAGAATGGAAACAATACAGTTAATCGCCTATACCATAATCCTTTTCTCTTTATTGAAAATAAAATAAACTCCTCTTCATCCTCTTACCATTAGAGGAGCTTGATCCCACGGTTTCTCAGAGTTGTTTAGATTTGCATTAGGCTGATGATTAAGGATTTTGAGCAGTGTCTTATGTTTCTTTCAGTCATTTTGGATTCCTCAATTGACTGTTCTCTATTAAGTCCTGTACCCCGCTTTCTGAGATGGTTATTTAGAGTTATTTATTGTTGGTAGTGTGTCATGTTATCAGCCCGACAGAGTTCATGAGATGAGATCCCCTGATCAGGAGATTATTCAGTTATTCCTTTTTTAAAATCGGTGGTCACTGTGTCCTTCATGGGTCAGTTCCGTTGCAACCTCGCAGAAACTGATGACGCGAAACAGTACAGTTTTTTATAAATCATGTAATCATTCGATTGTTAAAAACGTACTACTACGTAATCAGTATTCACTGTGTGAGGCCGTGTCCCCCATTCTCTGGGCACTGCTTCTGGTACCGATCTGCTGCTGTGTCAATCCCACAGCAGCCACATGACGGATGACACCATCATTACTTACGCAATCAAGTAAGTTAATAATGGGATGGTCCTCCATACTTAACTTTCATAAGATGGAACCAAACTCCAGTGATTGTCCAGGAAGGAGTACTTAGATGATTAAATACTGCCACGTGATTAACTCCCATGGAGGAATGGCCCTACTCCAGTCAAGAAGAACAACATCTTCATCGATTCAAATAAGGAATATATAATGAAAAACGATTGAGTAATGTCATGGTGGTGCATACTTAAATCCCACATGGAGTAGTCAGACTGGTCTCTTCCTGGAATAATGATTTATTTATAAAATTAAATTGATAATTAATTAGCTGGTGTTTTATACTAACACTGACGAGATGGCACCAAAGTCCTAAAACTATCGCTGATGTAATGACCTATTTACAGAGCTAAATGATGAAGTAATGAGCTGATATTACATCGTCTATTAACAAAATCTGACTCCAAAGGGACTTAGGGTCCATAACATTACCTGTATTTCAAATACTTTAATTAAGTGATGAATTATTATTTACTTTCCTAGATTAACAGGTAGATAAGTAAGTGTACTATTAGATGATGCTATGTTCTGGCACGATGGACTCCCCTAAGGAGCCTAAAAACTTCAGTGGTCACTGAATACATAATGACAGATTTTCATAATTCAATGAATAAATATTAATCTAGTGGATGGTGTTATATGCACGAAACCTAAAGATTGACCAATACTGAAGAGTCATTGAGTTCTTAATCATAGATTTGATCAATAAAATGAATGAATGAAGAGATAATTTCTCATAATCCACCCCTAGACAGATAACAAAATGAGATCAACATTGATTTAAATAAATAAATAATGAAATCACAAGAGACATTTTAACACAAACAAGGGGTCTCAAGACTCCACTCTTCCGGGAGTAGAAAAGACAGATTTAAACAATGAAAGCATCAGATTGTTTGATCGTCTGTCACACTTGAGTCACACAAGGTGGCACCACACTTCAGGGTTCACAGATTATATAATGAAACAATTTAATGTTTACATCTTTACATATCTAAGTCGTTGAACTTTTTCGTATCATCAATACCTGGGCAGAATTGCCAGATATGAAAACAGATGCTGTCATCACGGATTTTTAATATTCCATCAGTTAATCGTCAGATAATAATACTTTCTTGCCTGGTGAATTCTGTTGGCCTGACATCCTCACCGGTGCCTGAATCTCTGTTGTGTTGCGGCAGGACCTGAGGTAATTGGCCCATTCCTGGCATACCAGTAGTAGCCAAAATGTTGATATCAGCTGAAAAATTGGCTGCAGAAGGGGCATCAACAGCATAGCTGAGAGAGAGATGTTCTTCCGTGTTCTGAGTCGTCATCCTTTTGCCAGGTCTCGGTGATGGTGCCGACCTCCTAGTGCTGCTACATCTTTTAGACGTAGACCACAACCGATGGGAAGATGTGGAGGAAGAGCAAGTAGTCAACACCCAGACCACCAAGCAGACTTTGGAAAAGTACTTGTACTTCTCGGAGGGCACCATGCAATCTTCTGGACTCTATTCTCCAGCATTCCTAGTGGTCTGGAAGACGCATACACATTCAGAAAATGCTCTGCCCATGTCTACAAGTTTCCTAATTTGTCGCTGACAGATATCTGCAGCCTACTAATAATCGGTGTTGGCATTGTCTGTCGTTTAAGTAATTTAAAGAATTAAATAAGTCAGTGATAGCTAACTGTCCCAATAAAGAGGTGATGTAGCATTTAATTGGCTGGGAAGTATGGCCAGACTCCAGTCATGAAGAATATCATCATCATCCATTGAAACCATGAATCATAAACTGTGATGATATTGCACATTAACGCCACAAGTGGGAGCTTGACAGGTCTCTTCATGGAATGGTGGATTGTTGTTTACATTACTATACAAATATTTACATTATCTTGGGGATTCACACAGATTGTCAATTTAAATACATTAATTATGTAATTAGATGATCTGTGGCACCAGATTCCAGGTGTCATGGACGATATAATCATTGTTTTGTATAATTAAATAATCAAATAATGAGTTCATGTAACATCATCCACTTCCCTAAGGTGGCTCCAAACCAGGCTCATGAACGATGCTGTCGTGATTAATGTAAATATTTTAACTATATAATTGATATTAAGATGGTCTATGATACTTGCCTCCCACATCGCATAACCACAATCCACTGATCATGGATTATCTAATGTCCTATTTTAATAATTGAATAACAACATAAGCAGAGGATGAAATGGTCTGCCATTCTCCACACAATTTTCTCTCAGTTGCCTCCCACATGATTGTGGGAAACTCCCAGGTTCACCCCTTATTTCATCGCAGAGCACAGGAGTAACATGTTTAAATGCTGAACTGTCATTCTGTATGCAGGGTTTTTAGAAGATATCACATATTTAATGTTGGAAGGCTGCCTCAAAATAGATGGACTGAAATCTAAGAATCCCTAAGTCTACTCTAACAAACGGATTATCACCTTCCTGAAGGAAGTCAACAATGTCAAACTCACCTTTTTGATGAATAATCGTAGTCTTATTATCTTTTGCTCCATAGTTTTACTTCTGAGGAGAGAGAGTATTCATAAACAGAAGACTCTGAACTGTTTCTCCACAGACTATGTTCTCTGATGATTAGGTAATCTTGAATTTGGTAACCAGGAAAAGCTGTAGGCACACTTCCAGAGGTGTGGCTTTGACTTGGTTAGGCGAATCAAATGCTGTCATGAAAAAGGTTTAGGAGATAGTTATCTTGGCAGACTGTAATGTCCCATGATAACACTTTCTCGAAGCTGCTCTCTCGTCCTTGGCCCACGATACCAGGATACAGAATGCAAGGAGGGTTGCCAGGCAACATTTATGAACCAACATTCTGTCACATTCTAGTGCCCCTCCCACAGGCTAAAAGGAGTATATCCACCGGTGAACTAACCCTAGAGCCTCACTGAGTTTCTCACAAATACAAAGCAGGGCTCTTTCTTTTGAGTTCTACATATTTACCCGTCTCTCAAGCTACAACATGCCTATAGTGACATAAGCATGAAAACGAAAGAATCATTGTGCCATTCTTGCACAATGATGAGAATTTTACTCTTGTTTTCAATTCTTCAATTTGCTAATTTCTAGAATGGAAACAATACAGTTAATCGCCTATACCATAATCCTTTTCTCTTTATTGAAAATAAAATAAACTCCTCTTCATCCTCTTACCATTAGAGGAGCTTGATCCCACGGTTTCTCAGAGTTGTTTAGATTTGCATTAGGCTGATGATTAAGGATTTTGAGCAGTGTCTTATGTTTCTTTCAGTCATGTTGGATTCCTCAATTGACTGTTCTCTATTAAGTCCTGTACCCCACTTTCTGAGATGGTTATTTAGAGTTATTTATTGTTGGTAGTGTGTCATGTTATCAGCCCGACAGAGTTCATGAGATGAGATCCCCTGATCAGGAGATTATTCAGTTATTCCTTTTTTAAATTCGGTGGTCACTGTGTCCTTCATGGGTCAGTTCCGTTGCAACCTCGCAGAAACTGATGATGCGAAACAGTACAGTTTTTTAAAATCATGTAATCATTCGATTGTTAAAAACGTACTACTACGTAATCAGTATTCACTGTGTGAGGCCGTGTCCCCCATTCTCTGGGCACTGCTTCTGGTACCGATCTGCTGCTGTGTCAATCCCACAGCAGCCACATGACGGATGACACCATCATTACTTACGCAATCAAGTAAGTTAATAATGGGATGGTCCTCCATACTTAACTTTCATAAGATGGAACCAAACTCCAGTGATTGTCCAGGAAGGAGTACTTAGATGATTAAATACTGCCACGTGATTAACTCCCATGGAGGAATGGCCCTACTCCAGTCAAGAAGAAAAACATCTTCATCGATTCAAATAAGGAATATATAATGAAAAACGATTGAGTAATGTCATGGTGGTGCATACTTAAATCCCACATGGAGTAGTCAGACTGGTCTCTTCCTGGAATAATGATTTATTTATAAAATTAAATTGATAATTAATTAGCTGGTGTTTTATACTAACACTGACGAGATGGCACCAAAGTCCTAAAACTATCGCTGATGTAATGACCTATTTACAGAGCTAAATGATGAAGTAATGAGCTGATATTACATCGTCTACTCACAAAATCTGACTCCAAAAGGGACTTAGGGTCCATAACATTACCTGTATTTCAAATACGTTAATTAAGTGATGAATTATTATTTAATTTCCTAGTTTAACAGGTAAATAAGTAAGTGTACTATTAGATGATGCTATGTTCTGGCACGATGGACTCCCCTAAGGAGGCTAAAAACTTCAGTGGTCACTGAATACATAATGACAGATTTTCATAATTCAATGAATAAATATTAATCTAGTGGATGGTGTTATATGCACGAAACCTAAAGATTGACCAATACTGAAGAGTCATTGAGTTCTTAATCATACATTTGAACAATAAAATGAATGAATGAAGAGATAATTTCTCATAATCCACCCCTAGACAGATAACAAAATGAGATCAACATTGATTTAAATAAATAAATAATGAAATCACAAGAGACATTTTAACACCAACAAGGGGGCTCAAGACTCCACTCTTCCTGGAGTAGAAAAAGACAGATTTAAATAATGAAAGCATCAGATTGTTAGATCGTCTGTCACACTTGAGTCACACAAGGTGGCACCACACTTCAGGGTTCACAGATTATATAATGAAACAATTTAATGATTACATCTTTACATATCTAAGTCGTTGAACTTTTTCGTATCATCAATACCTGGGCAGACTTGCCAGATATGAAAACAGATGCTGTCATCACGGATTTTTTAATATTCCATCAGTTAATCGTCAGATAATCATACTTTCTTGCCTGGTGAATTCTGTTGGCCTGACATCCTCACCGGTGCCTGAATCTCTGTTGTGTTGCGGCAGGACCTGAGGTAATTGGCCCATTCCTGGCATACCAGTAGTAGCCAAAATGTTGATATCAGCTGAAAAGGTGGCTGCAGAAGGGGCATCAACAGCATAGCTGAGAGAGAGATGTTCTTCCGTGTTCTGAGTCGTCATCCTTTTGCCAGGTCTCGGTGATGGTGCCGACCTCCTAGTGCCGCTACATCTTCTAGACGTAGACCACAACCGATGGGAAGATGTGGAGGAAGAGCAAGTAGTCAACACCCAGACCACCATGCAGACTTTGGAAAAGTACTTGTACTTCTCGGAGGGCACCATGCAATCTTCTGGACTCTATTCTCCAGCATTCCTAGTGGTCTGGAAGACGCATAGACATTCAGAAAATGCTCTGCCCATGTCTACAAGTTTCCTAATTTGTCGCTGACAGATATCTGCAACCTACTAATAATCGGTGTTGGCATTGTCTGTCGTTTAAGTAATTTAAAGAATTAAATAAGTCAGTGATAGCTAACTGTCCCAATAAAGAGGTGATGTAGCATTTAATTGGCTGGGAAGTATGGCCAGACTCCAGTCATGAAGAATGTCATCATCATCCATTGAAACCATGAATCATAAACTGTGATGATATTGCACATTAACGCCACAAGAGGGAGCTTGACGGGTCTCTTCATGGAATGGACAATTGTTGGGTTTACATAATTACACAAATATTTACATTATCTTGGGGATTAACACAGATTGTCAATTTAAATACATTAATTATGTAATTAGATGATCTGTGGCACCAGATTCCAGGTGTCATGGACGATATAATCATTGTTTTGTATAATTAAATAATCAAATAATGAGTTCATGTAACATCATCCACTTCCCTAAGGTGGCTCCAAACCAGGCTCATGAACGATGCTGTCGTGATTAATGTAAATATTTTAACTATATAATTGATATTAAGATGGTCTATGATACTTGCCTCCCACATCGCGTCACCACAATCCACTGATCATGGATTATCTAATGTCCTATTTTAATAATCAAATAACAACATAAGCAGAGGATGAAATGGTCTGCCATTCTCCACACAATTTTCTCTCAGTTGCCTCCCACATGATTGTGGGAAACTCCCAGGTTCACCCCTTATTTCATCGCAGAGCACAGTGGTAACATGTTTAAATGCTGAACTGTCATTCTGTATGCAGGGTTTTTAGAAGATATCACATATTTAATGTTGGACGGCTGCCTCAAAAGAGATGGACTGAAATCTAATAATCGCTAAGTCTACTCTAACAAACGGATTATCACCTTCCTGAAGGAAGTCAACAATGTCAAACTCACCTTTTTGATGAATAATCGTAGTCTTATTATCTTTTGCTCCATAGTTTTACTTCTGAGGAGAGAGAGTATTCATAAACAGAAGACTCTGAACTGTTTCTCCACAGACTATGTTCTCTGATGATTAGGTAATCTTGAATTTGGTAACCAGGAAAAGCTGTAGGCACACTTCCAGAGGTGTGGCTTTGACTTGGTTAGGCGAATCAAATGCTGTCATGAAAAAGGTTTAGGAGATAGTTATCTTGGCAGACTGTAATGTCCCATGATAACACTTTCTCGAAGCTGCTCTCTCGTCCTTGGCCCACGATACCAGGATACAGAATGCAAGGAGGGTTGCCAGGCAACATTTATGAACCAACATTCTGTCACATTCTAGTGCCCCTCCCACAGGCTAAAAGGAGTATACCCACCGGTGAACTAACCCTAGAGCCTCACTGAGTTTATCACAAATACCAAGCAGGGCTCTTTCTTTTGAGTTCTACATATTTACCCGTCTCTCAAGCTACAACATGCCTATAGTGACATAAGCATGAAAACGAAAGAATCATTTTGCCATTCAAGCACAATGATGAGTATTTTACTCTTGTTTTCAATTCTTCAATTTGCTAATTTCTAGAATGGAAACAATACAGTTAATCGCCTCTACCATAATCCTTTTCTCTTTATTGAAAATAAAATAAACTCCTCTTCATCCTCTTACCATTAGAGGAGCTTGATCCCATGGTTTCTCAGAGTTGTTTAGATTTGCATTAGGCTGATGATTAAGGATTTTGAGCAGTGTCTTATGTTTCTTTCAGTCATTTTGGATTCCTCAATTGACTGTTCTCTATTAAGTCCTGTACCCCACTTTCTGAGATGGTTATTTAGAGTTATTTATTGTTGGTGGTGTGTCATGTTATCAGCCCGACAGAGTTCATGAGATGAGATCCCCTGATCAGGAGATTATTCAGTTATTCCTTTTTTAAAGTCGGTGGTCACTGTGTCCTTCATGGGTCAGTTCCGTTGCAACCTCGCAGAAACTGATGATGCGAAACAGTACAGTTTTTTAAAATCATGTAATCATTCGATTGTTAAAAACGTACTACTACGTAATCAGTATTCACTGTGTGAGGCCGTGTCCCCCATTCTCTGGGCACTGCTTCTGGTACCGATCTGCTGCTGTGTCAATCCCACAGCAGCCACATGACGGATGACACCATCATTACTTACGCAATCAAGTAAGTTAATAATGGGATGGTCCTCCATACTTAACTTTCATAAGATGGAACCAAACTCCAGTGATTGTCCAGGAAGGAGTACTTAGATGATTAAATACTGCCACGTGATTAACTCCCATGGAGGAATGGCCCTACTCCAGTCAAGAAGAAAAACATCTTCATCGATTCAAATAAGGAATATATAATGAAAAATGATTGAGTAATGTCATGGTGGTGCATACTTAAATCCCACATGGAGTAGTCAGACTGGTCTCTTCCTGGAATAATGATTTATTTATAAAATTAAATTGATAATTAATTAGCTGGCGTTTTATACTAACACTGACGAGATGGCACCAAAGTCCTAAAACTATCGCTGATGTAATGACCTATTTACAGAGCTAAATGATGAAGTAATGAGCTGATATTACATCGTCTATTAACAAAATCTGACTCCAAAAGGGACTTAGGGTCCATAACATTACCTGTATTTCAAATACTTTAATTAAGTGATGAATTATTATTTACTTTCCTAGATTAACAGGTAGATAAGTAAGTGTACTATTAGATGATGCTATGTTCTGGCACGATGGACTCCCCTAAGGAGGCTAAAAACTTCAGTGGTCACTGAATACATAATGACAGATTTTCATAATTCAATGAATAAATATTAATCTAGTGGATGGTGTTATATGCACGAAACCTAAAGATTGACCAATACTGAAGAGTCATTGAGTTCTTAATCATAGATTTGATCAATAAAATGAATGAATGAAGAGATAATTTCTCATAATCCACCCCTAGACAGATAACAAAATGAGATCAACATTGATTTAAATAAATAAATAATGAAATCACAAGAGACATTTTAACACCAACAAGGGGGCTCAAGACTCCACTCTTCCGGGAGTAGAAAAGACAGATTTAAATAATGAAAGCATCAGATTGTTTGATCGTCTGTCACACTTGAGTCACACAAGGTGGCACCACACTTCAGGGTTCACAGATTATATAATGAAACAATTTAATGTTTACATCTTTACATATCTAAGTCGTTGAACATTTTCGTATCATCAATACCTGGGCAGAATTGCCAGATATGAAAACAGATGCTGTCATCACGGATTTTTAATATTCCATCAGTTAATCGTCAGATAATCATACTTTCTTGCCTGGTGAATTCTGTTGGCCTGACATCCTCACCGGTGCCTGAATCTCTGTTGTGTTGCGGCAGGACCTGAGGTAATTGGCCCATTCCTGGCATACCAGTAGTAGCCAAAATGTTGATATCAGCTGAAAAAGTTGGCTGCAGAAGGGGCATCAACAGCATAGCTGAGAGAGAGATGTTCTTCCGTGTTCTGAGTCGTCATCCTTTTGCCAGGTCTCGGTGATGGTGCCGACCTCCTAGTGCTGCTACATCTTCTAGACGTAGACCACAACCGATGTGAAGATGTGGAGGAAGAGCAAGTAGTCAACACCCAGACCACCATGCAGACTTTGGAAAAGTACTTGTACTTCTCGGAGAGCACCATGCAATCTTCTGGACTCTATTCTCCAGCATTCCTAGTGGTCTGGAAGACGCATACACATTCAGAAAATGCTCTGCCCATGTCTACAAGTTTCCTAATTTGTCGCTGACAGATATCTGCAGCCTACTAATAATCGGTGTTGGCATTGTCTGTCGTTTAAGTAATTTAAAGAATTAAATAAGTCAGTGATAGCTAACTGTCCCAATAAAGAGGTGATGTAGCATTTAATTGGCTGGGAAGTATGGCCAGACTCCAGTCATGAAGAATATCATCATCATCCATTGAAACCATGAATCATAAACTGTGATGATATTGCACATTAACGCCACAAGTGGGAGCTTGACAGGTCTCTTCGTGGAATGGTGGATTGTTGTTTACATTACTATACAAATATTTACATTATCTTGGGGATTCACACAGATTGTCAATTTAAATACATTAATTATGTAATTAGATGATCTGTGGCACCAGATTCCAGGTGTCATGGACGATATAATCATTGTTTTGTATAATTAAATAATCAAATAATGAGTTCATGTAACATCATCCACTTCCCTAAGGTGGCTCCAAACCAGGCTCATGAACGATGCTGTCGTGATTAATGTAAATATTTTAACTATATAATTGATATTAAGATGGTCTATGATACTTGCCTCCCACATCGCATAACCACAATCCACTGATCATGGATTATCTAATGTCCTATTTTAATAATTGAATAACAACATAAGCAGAGGATGAAATGGTCTGCCATTCTCCACACAATTTTCTCTCAGTTGCCTCCCACATGATTGTGGGAAACTCCCAGGTTCACCCCTTATTTCATCGCAGAGCACAGGAGTAACATGTTTAAATGCTGAACTGTCATTCTGTATGCAGGGTTTTTAGAAGATATCACATATTTAATGTTGGAAGGCTGCCTCAAAAGAGATGGACTGAAATCTAAGAATCCCTAAGTCTACTCTAACAAACGGATTATCACCTTCCTGAAGGAAGTCAACAATGTCAAACTCACCTTTTTGATGAATAATCGTAGTCTTATTATCTTTTGCTCCATAGTTTTACTTCTGAGGAGAGAGAGTATTCATAAACAGAAGACTCTGAACTGTTTCTCCACAGACTATGTTCTCTGATGATTAGGTAATCTTGAATTTGGTAACCAGGAAAAGCTGTAGGCACACTTCCAGAGGTGTGGCTTTGACTTGGTTAGGCGAATCAAATGCTGTCATGAAAAAGGTTTAGGAGATAGTTATCTTGGCAGACTGTAATGTCCCATGATAACACTTTCTCGAAGCTGCTCTCTCGTCCTTGGCCCACGATACCAGGATACAGAATGCAAGGAGGGTTGCCAGGCAACATTTATGAACCAACATTCTGTCACATTCTAGTGCCCCTCCCACAGGCTAAAAGGAGTATACCCACCGGTGAACTAACCCTAGAGCCTCACTGAGTTTCTCACAAATACCAAGCAGGGCTCTTTCTTTTGAGTTCTACATATTTACCCGTCTCTCAAGCTACAACATGCCTATAGTGACATAAGCATGAAAACGAAAGAATCATTGTGCCATTCTAGCACAATGATGAGAATTTTACTCTTGTTTTCAATTCTTCAATTTGCTAATTTCTAGAATGGAAACAATACAGTTAATCGCCTATACCATAATCCTTTTCTCTTTATTGAAAATAAAATAAACTCCTCTTCATCCTCTTACCATTAGAGGAGCTTGATCCCATGGTTTCTCAGAGTTGTTTAGATTTGCATTAGGCTGATGATTAAGGATTTTGAGCAGTGTCTTATGTTTCTTTCAGTCATTTTGGATTCCTCAATTGACTGTTCTCTATTAAGTCCTGTACCCCACTTTCTGAGATGGTTATTTAGAGTTATTTATTGTTGGTGGTGTGTCATGTTATCAGCCCGACAGAGTTCATGAGATGAGATCCCCTGATCAGGAGATTATTCAGTTATTCCTTTTTTAAAATTGGTGGTCACTGTGTCCTTCATGGGTCAGTTCCGTTGCAACCTCGCAGAAACTGATGACGCGAAACAGTACAGTTTTTTAAAATCGTGTAATCATTCGATTGTTAAAAACGTACTACTACGTAATCAGTAATCACTGTGTGAGGCCGTGTCCCCCATTCTCTGGGCACTGCTTCTGGTACCGATCTGCTGCTGTGTCAATCCCACAGCAGCCACATGACGGATGACACCATCATTACTTACGCAATCAAGTAAGTTAATAATGGGATGGTCCTCCATACTTAACTTTCATAAGATGGAACCAAACTCCAGTGATTGTCCAGGAAGGAGTACTTAGATGATTAAATACTGCCACGTGATTAACTCCCATGGAGGAATGGCCCTACTCCAGTCAAGAAGAAAAACATCTTCATCGATTCAAATAAGGAATATATAATGAAAAATGATTGAGTAATGTCATGGTGGTGCATACTTAAATCCCACATGGAGTAGTCAGACTGGTCTCTTCCTGGAATAATGATTTATTTATAAAATTAAATTGATAATTAATTAGCTGGCGTTTTATACTAACACTGACGAGATGGCACCAAAGTCCTAAAACTATCGCTGATGTAATGACCTATTTACAGAGCTAAATGATGAAGTAATGAGATGATATTACATCGTCTACTCACAAAATCTGACTCCAAAAGGGACTTAGGGTCCATAACATTACCTGTATTTCAAATACGTTAATTAAGTGATGAATTATTATTTAATTTCCTAGTTTAACCGGTAAATAAGTAAGTGTACTATTAGATGATGCGATGTTCTGGCACGATGGACTCCCCTAAGGAGGCTAAAAACTTTAGTGGTCACTGAATACATAATGACAGATTTTCATAATTCAATGAATAAATATTAAACTAGTGGATGGTGTTATATGCACGAAACCTAAAGATTGACCAATACTGAAGAGTCATTGAGTTCTTAATCATAGATTTGAACAATAAAATGAATGAATGAAGAGATAATTTCTCATAATTCACCCCTAGACAGATAACAAAATGATATCAACATTGATTTAAATAAATAAATAATGAAATCACAAGAGACATTTTAACACCAACAAGGGGGCTCCAGACTCCACTCTTCCTGGAGTAGAAAAAGACAGATTTAAATAATGAAAGCATAAGATTGTTAGATCGTCTGTCACACTTGAGTCACACAAGGTGGCACCACACTTCAGGGTTCACAGATTATATAATGAAACAATTTAATAATTACATCTTTACATATCTAAGTCGTTGAACTTTTTCGTATCATCAATTCCTGGGCAGATTTGCCAGATATGAAAACGGATGCTGTCATCACGGATTTTTTTTTTAATATTCCATCAGTTAATCGTCAGATAATCATACTTTCTTGCCTGGTGAATTCTGTTGGCCTGACATCCTCACCGGTGCCTGAATCTCTGTTGTGTTGCGGCAGGACCTGAGGTAATTGGCCCATTCCTGGCATACCAGTAGTAGCCAAAATGTTGATATCAGCTGAAAAGGTGGCTGCAGAAGGGGCATCAACAGCATAGCTGAGAGAGAGATGTTCTTCCGTGTTCTGAGTCGTCATCCTTTTGCCAGGTCTCGGTGATGGTGCCGACCTCCTAGTGCCGCTACATCTTCTAGACGTAGACCACAACCGATGTGAAGATGTGGAGGAAGAGCAAGTAGTCAACACCCAGACCACCATGCAGACTTTGGAAAAGTTCTTGTACTTCTCGGAGGGCACCATGCAATCCTCTGGACTCTATTCTCCAGCATTCCTAGTGGTCTGGAAGACGCATAGACATTCAGAAAATGCTCTGCCCATGTCTACAAGTTTCCTAATTTGTCGCTGACAGATATCTGCAACCTACTAATAATCGGTGTTGGCATTGTCTGTCGTTTAAGTAATTTAAAGAATTAAATAAGTCAGTGATAGCTAACTGTCCCAATAAAGAGGTGATGTAGCATTTAATTGGCTGGGAAGTATGGCCAGACTCCAGTCATGAAGAATGTCATCATCATCCATTGAAACCATGAATCATAAACTGTGATGATATTGCACATTAACGCCACAAGAGGGAGCTTGACGGGTCTCTTCATGGAATGGACATTTTTGGATTAAATAATTACACACAGATTTACATTATCTTGGGGATTAACACAGATTGTCAATTTAAATACATTAATTATGTAATTAGATGATCTGTGGCACCAGATTCCAGGTGTCATGGACGATATAATCATTGTTTTGTATAATTAAATAATCAAATAATGAGTTCATGTAACATCATCCACTTCCCTAAGGTGGCTCCAAACCAGGCTCATGAACGATGCTGTCGTGATTAATGTAAATATTTTAACTATATAATTGATATTAAGATGGTCTATGATACTTGCCTCCCACATCGCGTCACCACAATCCACTGATCATGGATTATCTAATGTCCTATTTTAATAATCAAATAACAACATAAGCAGAGGATGAAATGGTCTGCCATTCTCCACACAATTTTCTCTCAGTTGCCTCCCACATGATTGTGGGAAACTCCCAGGTTCACCCCTTATTTCATCGCAGAGCACAGTGGTAACATGTTTAAATGCTGAACTGTCATTCTGTATGCAGGGTTTTTAGAAGATATCACATATTTAATGTTGGACGGCTGCCTCAAAAGAGATGGACTGAAATCTAATAATCGCTAAGTCTACTCTAACAAACGGATTATCACCTTCCTGAAGGAAGTCAACAATGTCAAACTCACCTTTTTGATGAATAATCGTAGTCTTATTATCTTTTGCTCCATAGTTTTACTTCTGAGGAGAGAGAGTATTCATAAACAGAAGACTCTGAACTGTTTCTCCACAGACTATGTTCTCTGATGATTAGGTAATCTTGAATTTGGTAACCAGGAAAAGCTGTAGGCACACTTCCAGAGGTGTGGCTTTGACTTGGTTAGGCGAATCAAATGCTGTCATGAAAAAGGTTTAGGAGATAGTTATCTTGGCAGACTGTAATGTCCCATGATAACACTTTCTCGAAGCTGCTCTCTCGTCCTTGGCCCACGATACCAGGATACAGAATGCAAGGAGGGTTGCCAGGCAACATTTATGAACCAACATTCTGTCACATTCTAGTGCCCCTCCCACAGGCTAAAAGGAGTATACCCACCGGTGAACTAACCCTAGAGCCTCACTGAGTTTATCACAAATACCAAGCAGGGCTCTTTCTTTTGAGTTCTACATATTTACCCGTCTCTCAAGCTACAACATGCCTATAGTGACATAAGCATGAAAACGAAAGAATCATTGTGCCATTCAAGCACAATGATGAGAATTTTACTCTTGTTTTCAATTCTTCAATTTGCTAATTTCTAGAATGGAAACAATACAGTTAATCGCCTCTACCATAATCCTTTTCTCTTTATTGAAAATAAAATAAACTCCTCTTCATCCTCTTACCATTAGAGGAGCTTGATCCCATGGTTTCTCAGAGTTGTTTAGATTTGCATTAGGCTGATGATTAAGGATTTTGAGCAGTGTCTTATGTTTCTTTCAGTCATTTTGGATTCCTCAATTGACTGTTCTCTATTAAGTCCTGTACCCCACTTTCTGAGATGGTTATTTAGAGTTATTTATTGTTGGTGGTGTGTCATGTTATCAGCCCGACAGAGTTCATGAGATGAGATCCCCTGATCAGGAGATTATTCAGTTATTCCTTTTTAAAATCGGTGGTCACTGTGTCCTTCATGGGTCAGTTCCGTTGCAACCTCGCAGAAACTGATGACGCGAAACAGTACAGTTTTTTAAAATCATGTAATCATTCGATTGTTAAAAACGTACTACTACGTAATCAGTATTCACTGTGTGAGGCCGTGTCCCCCATTCTCTGGGCACTGCTTCTGGTACCGATCTGCTGCTGTGTCAATCCCACAGCAGCCACATGACGGATGACACCATCATTACTTACGCAATCAAGTAAGTTAATAATGGGATGGTCCTCCATACTTAACTTTCATAAGATGGAACCAAACTCCAGTGATTGTCCAGGAAGGAGTACTTAGATGATTAAATACTGCCACGTGATTAACTCCCATGGAGGAATGGCCCTACTCCAGTCAAGAAGAAAAACATCTTCATCGATTCAAATAAGGAATATATAATGAAAAATGATTGAGTAATGTCATGGTGGTGCATACTTAAATCCCACATGGAGTAGTCAGACTGGTCTCTTCCTGGAATAATGATTTATTTATAAAATTAAATTGATAATTAATTAGCTGGTGTTTTATACTAACACTGACGAGATGGCACCAAAGTCCTAAAACTATCGCTGATGTAATGACCTATTTACAGAGCTAAATGATGAAGTAATGAGATGATATTACATCGTCTACTAACAAAATCTGACTCCAAAGGGACTTAGGGTCCATAACATTACCTGTATTTCAAATACTTTAATTAAGTGATGAATTATTATTTACTTTCCTAGATTAACAGGTAGATAAGTAAGTGTACTATTAGATGATGCTATGTTCTGGCACGATGGACTCCCCTAAGGAGGCTAAAAACTTCAGTGGTCACTGAATACATAATGACAGATTTTCATAATTCAATGAATAAATATTAATCTAGTGGATGGTGTTATATGCACGAAACCTAAAGATTGACCAATACTGAAGAGTCATTGAGTTCTTAATCATAGATTTGATCAATAAAGTGAATGAATGAAGAGATAATTTCTCATAATCCACCCCTAGACAGATAACAAAATGAGATCAACATTGATTTAAATAAATAAATAATGAAATCACAAGAGACATTTTAACACAAACAAGGGGTCTCAAGACTCCACTCTTCCGGGAGTAGAAAAAGACAGATTTAAACAATGAAAGCATCAGATTGTTTGATCGTCTGTCACACTTGAGTCACACAAGGTGGCACCACACTTCAGGGTTCACAGATTATATAATGAAACAATTTAATGTTTACATCTTTACATATCTAAGTCGTTGAACATTTTCGTATCATCAATACCTGGGCAGAATTGCCAGATATGAAAACAGATGCTGTCATCACGGATTTTTTAATATTCCATCAGTTAATCGTCAGATAATAATACTTTCTTGCCTGGTGAATTCTGTTGGCCTGACATCCTCACCGGTGCCTGAATCTCTGTTGTGTTGCGGCAGGACCTGAGGTAATTGGCCCATTCCTGGCATACCAGTAGTAGCCAAAATGTTGATATCAGCTGAAAAATTGGCTGCAGAAGGGGCATCAACAGCATAGCTGAGAGAGAGATGTTCTTCCGTGTTCTGAGTCGTCATCCTTTTGCCAGGTCTCGGTGATGGTGCCGACCTCCTAGTGCTGCTACATCTTCTAGACGTAGACCACAACCGATGGGAAGATGTGGAGGAAGAGCAAGTAGTCAACACCCAGACCACCAAGCAGACTTTGGAAAAGTACTTGTACTTCTCGGAAGGCACCATGCAATCTTCTGGACTCTATTCTCCAGCATTCCTAGTGGTCTGGAAGACGCATACACATTCAGAAAATGCTCTGCCCATGTCTACAAGTTTCCTAATTTGTCGCTGACAGATATCTGCAGCCTACTAATAATCGGTGTTGGCATTGTCTGTCGTTTAAGTAATTTAAAGAATTAAATAAGTCAGTGATAGCTAACTGTCCCAATAAAGAGGTGATGTAGCATTTAATTGGCTGGGAAGTATGGCCAGACTCCAGTCATGAAGAATATCATCATCATCCATTGAAACCATGAATCATAAACTGTGATGATATTGCACATTAACGCCACAAGTGGGAGCTTGACAGTCTCTTCGTGGAATGGTGGATTGTTGTTTACATAACTATACAAATATTTACATTATCTTGGGGATTAACACAGATTGTCAATTTAAATACATTAATTATGTAATTAGATGATCTGTGGCACCAGATTCCAGGTGTCATGGACGATATAATCATTGTTTTGTATAATTAAATAATCAAATAATGAGTTCATGTAACATCATCCACTTCCCTAAGGTGGCTCCAAACCAGGCTCATGAACGATGCTGTCGTGATTAATGTAAATATTTTAACTATATAATTGATATTAAGATGGTCTATGATACTTGCCTCCCACATCGCATAACCACAATCCACTGATCATGGATTATCTAATGTCCTATTTTAATAATCAAATAACAACATAAGCAGAGGATGAAATGGTCTGCCATTCTCCACACAATTTTCTCTCAGTTGCCTCCCACATGATTGTGGGAAACTCCCAGGTTCACCCCTTATTTCATCGCAGAGCACAGGAGTAACATGTTTAAATGCTGAACTGTCATTCTGTATGCAGGGTTTTTAGAAGATATCACATATTTAATGTTGGAAGGCTGCCTCAAAATAGATGGACTGAAATCTAAGAATCGCCTAAGTCTACTCTAACAAACGGATTATCACCTTCCTGAAGGAAGTCAACAATGTCAAACTCACCTTTTTGATGAATAATCGTAGTCTTATTATCTTTTGCTCCATAGTTTTACTTCTGAGGAGAGAGAGTATTCATAAACAGAAGACTCTGAACTGTTTCTCCACAGACTATGTTCTCTGATGATTAGGTAATCTTGAATTTGGTAACCAGGAAAAGCTGTAGGCACACTTCCAGAGGTGTGGCTTTGACTTGGTTAGGCGAATCAAATGCTGTCATGAAAAAGGTTTAGGAGATAGTTATCTTGGCAGACTGTAATGTCCCATGATAACACTTTCTCGAAGCTGCTCTCTCGTCCTTGGCCCACGATACCAGGATACAGAATGCAAGGAGGGTTGCCAGGCAACATTTATGAACCAACATTCTGTCACATTCTAGTGCCCCTCCCACAGGCTAAAAGGAGTATATCCACCGGTGAACTAACCCTAGAGCCTCACTGAGTTTATCACAAATACCAAGCAGGGCTCTTTCTTTTGAGTTCTACATATTTACCCGTCTCTCAAGCTACAACATGCCTATAGTGACATAAGCATGAAAACGAAAGAATCATTGTGCCATTCATGCACAATGATGAGAATTTTACTCTTGTTTTCAATTCTTCAATTTGCTAATTTCTAGAATGGAAACAATACAGTTAATCGCCTATACCATAATCCTTTTCTCTTTATTGAAAATAAAATAAACTCCTCTTCATCCTCTTACCATTAGAGGAGCTTGATCCCACGGTTTCTCAGAGTTGTTTAGATTTGCATTAGGCTGATGATTAAGGATTTTGAGCAGTGTCTTATGTTTCTTTCAGTCATGTTGGATTCCTCAATTGACTGTTCTCTATTAAGTCCTGTACCCCACTTTCTGAGATGGTTATTTAGAGTTATTTATTGTTGGTAGTGTGTCATGTTATCAGCCCGACAGAGTTCATGAGATGAGATCCCCTGATCAGGAGATTATTCAGTTATTCCTTTTTTTAAATTCGGTGGTCACTGTGTCCTTCATGGGTCAGTTCCGTTGCAACCTCGCAGAAACTGATGACGCGAAACAGTACAGTTTTTTAAAATCATGTAATCATTCGATTGTTAAAAACGTACTACTACGTAATCAGTATTCACTGTGTGAGGCCGTGTCCCCCATTCTCTGGGCACTGCTTCTGGTACCGATCTGCTGCTGTGTCAATCCCACAGCAGCCACATGACGGATGACACCATCATTACTTACGCAATCAAGTAAGTTAATAATGGGATGGTCCTCCATACTTAACTTTCATAAGATGGAACCAAACTCCAGTGATTGTCCAGGAAGGAGTACTTAGATGATTAAATACTGCCACGTGATTAACTCCCATGGAGGAATGGCCCTACTCCAGTCAAGAAGAAAAACATCTTCATCGATTCAAATAAGGAATATATAATGAAAAACGATTGAGTAATGTCATGGTGGTGCATACTTAAATCCCACATGGAGTAGTCAGACTGGTCTCTTCCTGGAATAATGATTTATTTATAAAATTAAATTGATAATTAATTAGCTGGTGTTTTATACTAACACTGACGAGATGGCACCAAAGTCCTAAAACTATCGCTGATGTAATGACCTATTTACAGAGCTAAATGATGAAGTAATGAGATGATGTTACATCGTCTACTCACAAAATCTGACTCCAAAAGGGACTTAGGGTCCATAACATTACCTGTATTTCAAATACGTTAATTAAGTGATGAATTATTATTTAATTTCCTAGTTTAACCGGTAAATAAGTAAGTGTACTAGTAGATGATGCTATGTTCTGGCACGATGGACTCCCCTAAGGAGGCTAAAAACTTTAGTGGTCACTGAATACATAATGACAGATTTTCATAATTCAATGAATAAATATTAAACTAGTGGATGGTGTTATATGCACGAAACCTAAAGATTGACCAATACTGAAGAGTCATTGAGTTCTTAATCATAGATTTGAACAATAAAATGAATGAATGGAGAGATAATTTCTCATAATCCACCCCTAGACAGATAACAAAATGAGATCAACATTGATTTAAATAAATAAATAATGAAATCACAAGAGACATTTTAACACCAACAAGGGGGCTCCAGACTCCACTCTTCCTGGAGTAGAAAAAGACAGATTTAAATAATGAAAGCATAAGATTGTTAGATCGTCTGTCACACTTGAGTCACACAAGGTGGCACCACACTTCAGGGTTCACAGATTATATAATGAAACAATTTAATAATTACATCTTTACATATCTAAGTCGTTGAACATTTTTCGTATCATCAATTCCTGGGCAGATTTGCCAGATATGAAAACGGATGCTGTCATCACGGATTTTTTTTTAATATTCCATCAGTTAATCGTCAGATAATCATACTTTCTTGCCTGGTGAATTCTGTTGGCCTGACATCCTCACCGGTGCCTGAATCTCTGTTGTGTTGCGGCAGGACCTGAGGTAATTGGCCCATTCCTGGCATACCAGTAGTAGCCAAAATGTTGATATCAGCTGAAAAGGTGGCTGCAGAAGGGGCATCAACAGCATAGCTGAGAGAGAGATGTTCTTCCGTGTTCTGAGTCGTCATCCTTTTGCCGGGTCTCGGTGATGGTGCCGACCTCCTAGTGCCGCTACATCTTCTAGACGTAGACCACAACCGATGTGAAGATGTGGAGGAAGAGCAAGTAGTCAACACCCAGACCACCATGCAGACTTTGGAAAAGTTCTTGTACTTCTCGGAGAGCACCATGCAATCTTCTGGACTCTATTCTCCAGCATTCCTAGTGGTCTGGAAGACGCATAGACATTCAGAAAATGCTCTGCCCATGTCTACAAGTTTCCTAATTTGTCGCTGACAGATATCTGCAACCTACTAATAATCGGTGTTGGCATTGTCTGTCGTTTAAGTAATTTAAAGAATTAAATAAGTCAGTGATAGCTAACTGTCCCAATAAAGAGGTGATGTAGCATTTAATTGGCTGGGAAGTATGGCCAGACTCCAGTCATGAAGAATGTCATCATCATCCATTGAAACCATGAATCATAAACTGTGATGATATTGCACATTAACGCCACAAGAGGGAGCTTGACGAGTCTCTTCATGGATGGTGGACAATTTTGGTTTAAATAATTACACACAGATTTACATTATCTTGGGGATTAACACAGATTGTCAATTTAAATACATTAATTATGTAATTAGATGATCTGTGGCACCAGATTCCAGGTGTCATGGACGATATAATCATTGTTTTGTATAATTAAATAATCAAATAATGAGTTCATGTAACATCATCCACTTCCCTAAGGTGGCTCCAAACCAGGCTCATGAACGATGCTGTCGTGATTAATGTAAATATTTTAACTATATAATTGATATTAAGATGGTCTATGATACTTGCCTCCCACATCGCGTAACCACAATCCACTGATCATGGATTATCTAATGTCCTATTTTAATAATCAAATAACAACATAAGCAGAGGATGAAATGGTCTGCCATTCTCCACACAATTTTCTCTCAGTTGCCTCCCACATGATTGTGGGAAACTCCCAGGTTCACCCCTTATTTCATCGCAGAGCACAGTGGTAACATGTTTAAATGCTGAACTGTCATTCTGTATGCAGGGTTTTTAGAAGATATCACATATTTAATGTTGGACGGCTGCCTCAAAAGAGATGGACTGAAATCTAATAATCGCTAAGTCTACTCTAACAAACGGATTATCACCTTCCTGAAGGAAGTCAACAATGTCAAACTCACCTTTTTGATGAATAATCGTAGTCTTATTATCTTTTGCTCCATAGTTTTACTTCTGAGGAGAGAGAGTATTCATAAACAGAAGACTCTGAACTGTTTCTCCACAGACTATGTTCTCTGATGATTAGGTAATCTTGAATTTGGTAACCAGGAAAAGCTGTAGGCACACTTCCAGAGGTGTGGCTTTGACTTGGTTAGGCGAATCAAATGCTGTCATGAAAAAGGTTTAGGAGATAGTTATCTTGGCAGACTGTAATGTCCCATGATAACACTTTCTCGAAGCTGCTCTCTCGTCCTTGGCCCACGATACCAGGATACAGAATGCAAGGAGGGTTGCCAGGCAACATTTATGAACCAACATTCTGTCACATTCTAGTGCCCCTCCCACAGGCTAAAAGGAGTATACCCACCGGTGAACTAACCCTAGAGCCTCACTGAGTTTATCACAAATACCAAGCAGGGCTCTTTCTTTTGAGTTCTACATATTTACCCGTCTCTCAAGCTACAACATGCCTATAGTGACATAAGCATGAAAACGAAAGAATCATTGTGCCATTCTTGCACAATGATGAGAATTTTACTCTTGTTTTCAATTCTTCAATTTGCTAATTTCTAGAATGGAAACAATACAGTTAATCGCCTATACCATAATCCTTTTCTCTTTATTGAAAATAAAATAAACTCCTCTTCATCCTCTTACCATTAGAGGATCTTGATCCCACGGTTTCTCAGAGTTGTTTAGATTTGCATTAGGCTGATGATTAAGGATTTTGAGCAGTGTCTTATGTTTCTTTCAGTCATGTTGGATTCCTCAATTGACTGTTCTCTATTAAGTCCTGTACCCCACTTTCTGAGATGGTTATTTAGAGTTATTTATTGTTGGTAGTGTGTCATGTTATCAGCCCGACAGAGTTCATGAGATGAGATCCCCTGATCAGGAGATTATTCAGTTATTCCTTTTTTAAATTCGGTGGTCACTGTGTCCTTCATGGGTCAGTTCCGTTGCAACCTCGCAGAAACTGATGACGCGAAACAGTACAGTTTTTTAAAATCATGTAATCATTCGATTGTTAAAAACGTACTACTACGTAATCAGTATTCACTGTGTGAGGCCGTGTCCCCCATTCTCTGGGCACTGCTTCTGGTACCGATCTGCTGCTGTGTCAATCCCACAGCAGCCACATGACGGAAGACACCATCATTACTTACGCAATCAAGTAAGTTAATAATGGGATGGTCCTCCATACTTAACTTTCATAAGATGGAACCAAACTCCAGTGATTGTCCAGGAAGGAGTACTTAGATGATTAAATACTGCCACGTGATTAACTCCCATGGAGGAATGGCCCTACTCCAGTCAAGAAGAAAAACATCTTCATCGATTCAAATAAGGAATATATAATGAAAAACGATTGAGTAATGTCATGGTGGTGCATACTTAAATCCCACATGGAGTAGTCAGACTGGTCTCTTCCTGGAATAATGATTTATTTATAAAATTAAATTGATAATTAATTAGCTGGTGTTTTATACTAACACTGACGAGATGGCACCAAAGTCCTAAAACTATCGCTGATGTAATGACCTATTTACAGAGCTAAATGATGAAGTAATGAGCTGATATTACATCGTCTATTAACAAAATCTGACTCCAAAGGGACTTAGGGTCCATAACATTACCTGTATTTCAAATACTTTAATTAAGTGATGAATTATTATTTACTTTCCTAGATTAACAGGTAGATAAGTAAGTGTACTATTAGATGATGCTATGTTCTGGCACGATGGACTCCCCTAAGGAGCCTAAAAACTTCAGTGGTCACTGAATACATAATGACAGATTTTCATAATTCAATGAATAAATATTAATCTAGTGGATGGTGTTATATGCACGAAACCTAAAGATTGACCAATACTGAAGAGTCATTGAGTTCTTAATCATAGATTTGATCAATAAAGTGAATGAATGAAGAGATAATTTCTCATAATCCACCCCTAGACAGATAACAAATGAGATCAACATTGATTTAAATAAATAAATAATGAAATCACAAGAGACATTTTAACACAAACAAGGGGTCTCAAGACTCCACTCTTCCGGGAGTAGAAAAGACAGATTTAAACAATGAAAGCATCAGATTGTTTGATCGTCTGTCACACTTGAGTCACACAAGGTGGCACCACACTTCAGGGTTCACAGATTATATAATGAAACAATTTAATGTTTACATCTTTACATATCTAAGTCGTTGAACATTTTCGTATCATCAATACCTGGGCAGAATTGCCAGATATGAAAACAGATGCTGTCATCACGGATTTTTAATATTCCATCAGTTAATCGTCAGATAATAATACTTTCTTGCCTGGTGAATTCTGTTGGCCTGACATCCTCACCGGTGCCTGAATCTCTGTTGTGTTGCGGCAGGACCTGAGGTAATTGGCCCATTCCTGGCATACCAGTAGTAGCCAAAATGTTGATATCAGCTGAAAAATTGGCTGCAGAAGGGGCATCAACAGCATAGCTGAGAGAGAGATGTTCTTCCGTGTTCTGAGTCGTCATCCTTTTGCCAGGTCTCGGTGATGGTGCCGACCTCCTAGTGCTGCTACATCTTTTAGACGTAGACCACAACCGATGGGAAGATGTGGAGGAAGAGCAAGTAGTCAACACCCAGACCACCAAGCAGACTTTGGAAAAGTACTTGTACTTCTCGGAAGGCACCATGCAATCTTCTGGACTCTATTCTCCAGCATTCCTAGTGGTCTGGAAGACGCATACACATTCAGAAAATGCTCTGCCCATGTCTACAAGTTTCCTAATTTGTCGCTGACAGATATCTGCAGCCTACTAATAATCGGTGTTGGCATTGTCTGTCGTTTAAGTAATTTAAAGAATTAAATAAGTCAGTGATAGCTAACTGTCCCAATAAAGAGGTGATGTAGCATTTAATTGGCTGGGAAGTATGGCCAGACTCCAGTCATGAAGAATATCATCATCATCCATTGAAACCATGAATCATAAACTGTGATGATATTGCACATTAACGCCACAAGTGGGAGCTTGACAGTCTCTTCGTGGAATGGTGGATTGTTGTTTACATTACTATACAAATATTTACATTATCTTGGGGATTAACACAGATTGTCAATTTAAATACATTAATTATGTAATTAGATGATCTGTGGCACCAGATTCCAGGTGTCATGGACGATATAATCATTGTTTTGTATAATTAAATAATCAAATAATGAGTTCATGTAACATCATCCACTTCCCTAAGGTGGCTCCAAACCAGGCTCATGAACGATGCTGTCGTGATTAATGTAAATATTTTAACTATATAATTGATATCAAGATGGTCTATGATACTTGCCTCCCACATCGCATAACCACAATCCACTGATCATGGATTATCTAATGTCCTATTTTAATAATTGAATAACAACATAAGCAGAGGATGAAATGGTCTGCCATTCTCCACACAATTTTCTCTCAGTTGCCTCCCACATGATTGTGGGAAACTCCCAGGTTCACCCCTTATTTCATCGCAGAGTACAGGAGTAACATGTTTAAATGCTGAACTGTCATTCTGTATGCAGGGTTTTTAGAAGATATCACATATTTAATGTTGGAAGGCTGCCTCAAAATAGATGGACTGAAATCTAAGAATCCCTAAGTCTACTCTAACAAACGGATTATCACCTTCCTGAAGGAAGTCAACAATGTCAAACTCACCTTTTTGATGAATAATCGTAGTCTTATTATCTTTTGCTCCATAGTTTTACTTCTGAGGAGAGAGAGTATTCATAAACAGAAGACTCTGAACTGTTTCTCCACAGACTATGTTCTCTGATGATTAGGTAATCTTGAATTTGGTAACCAGGAAAAGCTGTAGGCACACTTCCAGAGGTGTGGCTTTGACTTGGTTAGGCGAATCAAATGCTGTCATGAAAAAGGTTTAGGAGATAGTTATCTTGGCAGACTGTAATGTCCCATGATAACACTTTCTCGAAGCTGCTCTCTCGTCCTTGGCCCACGATACCAGGATACAGAATGCAAGGAGGGTTGCCAGGCAACATTTATGAACCAACATTCTGTCACATTCTAGTGCCCCTCCCACAGGCTAAAAGGAGTATATCCACCGGTGAACTAACCCTAGAGCCTCACTGAGTTTATCACAAATACCAAGCAGGGCTCTTTCTTTTGAGTTCTACATATTTACCCGTCTCTCAAGCTACAACATGCCTATAGTGACATAAGCATGAAAACGAAAGAATCATTGTGCCATTCTTGCACAATGATGAGAATTTTACTCTTGTTTTCAATTCTTCAATTTGCTAATTTCTAGAATGGAAACAATACAGTTAATCGCCTATACCATAATCCTTTTCTCTTTATTGAAAATAAAATAAACTCCTCTTCATCCTCTTACCATTAGAGGATCTTGATCCCACGGTTTCTCAGAGTTGTTTAGATTTGCATTAGGCTGATGATTAAGGATTTTGAGCAGTGTCTTATGTTTCTTTCAGTCATGTTGGATTCCTCAATTGACTGTTCTCTATTAAGTCCTGTACCCCACTTTCTGAGATGGTTATTTAGAGTTATTTATTGTTGGTAGTGTGTCATGTTATCAGCCCGACAGAGTTCATGAGATGAGATCCCCTGATCAGGAGATTATTCAGTTATTCCTTTTTTAAATTCGGTGGTCACTGTGTCCTTCATGGGTCAGTTCCGTTGCAACCTCGCAGAAACTGATGACGCGAAACAGTACAGTTTTTTAAAATCATGTAATCATTCGATTGTTAAAAACGTACTACTACGTAATCAGTATTCACTGTGTGAGGCCGTGTCCCCCATTCTCTGGGCACTGCTTCTGGTACCGATCTGCTGCTGTGTCAATCCCACAGCAGCCACATGACGGATGACACCATCATTACTTACGCAATCAAGTAAGTTAATAATGGGATGGTCCTCCATACTTAACTTTCATAAGATGGAACCAAACTCCAGTGATTGTCCAGGAAGGAGTACTTAGATGATTAAATACTGCCACGTGATTAACTCCCATGGAGGAATGGCCCTACTCCAGTCAAGAAGAAAAACATCTTCATCGATTCAAATAAGGAATATATAATGAAAAACGATTGAGTAATGTCATGGTGGTGCATACTTAAATCCCACATGGAGTAGTCAGACTGGTCTCTTCCTGGAATAATGATTTATTTATAAAATTAAATTGATAATTAATTAGCTGGTGTTTTATACTAACACTGACGAGATGGCACCAAAGTCCTAAAACTATCGCTGATGTAATGACCTATTTACAGAGCTAAATGATGAAGTAATGAGATGATATTACATCGTCTACTCACAAAATCTGACTCCAAAAGGGACTTAGGGTCCATAACATTACCTGTATTTCAAATACTTTAATTAAGTGATGAATTATTATTTAATTTCCTAGTTTAACAGGTAAATAAGTAAGTGTACTATTAGATGATGCTATGTTCTGGCACGATGGACTCCCCTAAGGAGGCTAAAAACTTCAGTGGTCACTGAATACATAATGACAGATTTTCATAATTCAATGAATAAATATTAATCTAGTGGATGGTGTTATATGCACGAAACCTAAAGATTGACCAATACTGAAGAGACATTGAGTTCTTAATCATACATTTGAACAATAAAATGAATGAATGAAGAGATAATTTCTCATAATCCACCCCTAGACAGATAACAAAATGAGATCAACATTGATTTAAATAAATAAATAATGAAATCACAAGAGACATTTTAACACCAACAAGGGGTCTCCAGACTCCACTCTTCCTGGAGTAGAAAAAGACAGATTTAAATAATGAAAGCATCAGATTGTTAGATCGTCTGTCACACTTGAGTCACACAAGGTGGCACCACACTTCAGGGTTCACAGATTATATAATGAAACAATTTAATGATTACATCTTTACATATCTAAGTCGTTGAACATTTTCGTATCATCAATTCCTGGGCAGATTTGCCAGATATGAAAACTTATGCTGTCATCACGGATTTTTTTTAATATTCCATCAGTTAATCGTCAGATAATCATACTTTCTTGCCTGGTGAATTCTGTTGGCCTGACATCCTCACCGGTGCCTGAATCTCTGTTGTGTTGCGGCAGGACCTGAGGTAATTGGCCCATTCCTGGCATACCAGTAGTAGCCAAAATGTTGATATCAGCTGAAAAAGTGGCTGCAGAAGGGGCATCAACAGCATAGCTGAGAGAGAGATGTTCTTCCGTGTTCTGAGTCGTCATCCTTTTGCCAGGTCTCGGTGATGGTGCCGACCTCCTAGTGCCGCTACATCTTCTAGACGTAGACCACAACCGATGGGAAGATGTGGAGGAAGAGCAAGTAGTCAACACCCAGACCACCAAGCAGACTTTGGAAAAGTACTTGTACTTCTCGGAAGGCACCATGCAATCTTCTGGACTCTATTCTCCAGCATTCCTAGTGGTCTGGAAGACGCATAGACATTCAGAAAATGCTCTGCCCATGTCTACAAGTTTCCTAATTTGTCGCTGACAGATATCTGCAACCTACTAATAATCGGTGTTGGCATTGTCTGTCGTTTAAGTAATTTAAAGAATTAAATAAGTCAGTGATAGCTAACTGTCCCAATAAAGAGGTGATGTAGCATTTAATTGGCTGGGAAGTATGGCCAGACTCCAGTCATGAAGAATGTCATCATCATCCATTGAAACCATGAATCATAAACTGTGATGATATTGCACATTAACGCCACAAGAGGGAGCTTGACAGGTCTCTTCATGGAATGGACAATTTTTGGTTTACATATTACTACACATATATTTACATTATCTTGGGGATTAACACAGATTGTCAATTTAAATACATTAATTATGTAATTAGATGATCTGTGGCACCAGATTCCAGGTGTCATGGACGATATAATCATTGTTTTGTATAATTAAATAATCAAATAATGAGTTCATGTAACATCATCCACTTCCCTAAGGTGGCTCCAAACCAGGCTCATGAACGATGCTGTCGTGATTAATGTAAATATTTTAACTATATAATTGATATTAAGATGGTCTATGATACTTGCCTCCCACATCGTGTCACCACAATCCACTGATCATGGATTATCTAATGTCCTATTTTAATCAATCAAATAACAACATAAGCAGAGGATGAAATGGTCTGCCATTCTCCACACAATTTTCTCTCAGTTGCCTCCCACATGATTGTGGGAAACTCCCAGGTTCACCCCTTATTTCATCGCAGAGCACAGTAGTAACATGTTTAAATGCTGAACTGTCATTCTGTATGCAGGGTTTTTAGAAGATATCACATATTTAATGTTGGAGGGCTGCCTCAAAAGAGATGGACTGAAATCTAATAATCACTAAGTCTACTCTAACAAACGGATTATCACCTTCCTGAAGGAAGTCAACAATGTCAAACTCACCTTTTTGATGAATAATCGTGAGTCTTATTATCTTTTGCTCCATAGTTTTACTTCTGAGGAGAGAGAGTATTCATAAACAGAAGACTCTGAACTGTTTCTCCACAGACTATGTTCTCTGATGATTAGGTAATCTTGAATTTGGTAACCAGGAAAAGCTGTAGGCACACTTCCAGAGGTGTGGCTTTGACTTGGTTAGGCGAATCAAATGCTGTCATGAAAAGGTTTAGGAGATAGTTATCTTGGCAGACTGTAATGTCCCATGATAACACTTTCTCGAAGCTGCTCTCTCGTCCTTGGCCCACGATACCAGGATACAGAATGCAAGGAGGGTTGCCAGGCAACATTTATGAACCAACATTCTGTCACATTCTAGTGCCCCTCCCACAGGCTAAAAGGAGTATACCCACCGGTGAACTAACCCTACAGCCTCACTGAGTTTCTCACAAATACAAAGCAGGGCTCTTTCTTTTGAGTTCTACATATTTACCCGTCTCTCAAGCTACAACATGCCTATAGTGACATAAGCATGAAAACGAAAGAATCATTGTGCCATTCAAGTACAATGATGAGAATTTTAAACTCTTGTTTTCAATTCTTCAATTTGCTAATTTCTAGAATGGAAACAATACAGTTAATCGCCTCTACCATAATCCTTTTCTCTTTATTGAAAATAAAATAAACTCCTCTTCATCCTCTTACCATTAGAGGAGCTTGATCCCATGGTTTCTCAGAGTTGTTTAGATTTGCATTAGGCTGATGATTAAGGATTTTGAGCAGTGTCTTATGTTTCTTTCAGTCATTTTGGATTCCTCAATTGACTGTTCTCTATTAAGTCCTGTACCCCACTTTCTGAGATGGTTATTTAGAGTTATTTATTGTTGGTGGTGTGTCATGTTATCAGCCCGACAGAGTTCATGAGATGAGATTCCCTGATCAGGAGATTATTCAGTTATTCCTTTTTTAAAATCGGTGGTCACTGTGTCCTTCATGGGTCAGTTCCGTTGCAACCTCGCAGAAACTGATGATGCGAAACAGTACAGTTTTTTAAAATCATGTAATCATTCGATTGTTAAAAACGTACTACTACGTAATCAGTAATCACTGTATGAGGCCGTGTCCCCCATTCTCTGGGCACTGCTTCTGGTACCGATCTCCTGCTCTGTCAATCCCACAGCAGCCACATGACGGATGACACCATCATTACTTACGAAATCAAGTAAGTTAATAATGGGATGGTCCTCCATACTTAACTTTCATAAGATGGAACCAAACTCCAGTGATTGTCCAGGAAGGAGTACTTAGATGATTAAATACTGCCACGTGATTAACTCCCATGGAGGAATGGCCCTACTCCAGTCAAGAAGAACAACATCTTCATCGATTCAAATAATGAATATATAATGAAAAACGATTGAGTAATGTCATGGTGGTGCATATTTAAATCCCACATGGAGTAGTCAGACTGGTCTCTTCCTGGAATAATGATTTATTTATAAAATTAAATTGATAATTAATTAGCTGGCGTTTTATACTAACACTGACGAGATGGCACCAAAGTCCTAAAACTATCGCTGATGTAATGACCTATTTACAGAGCTAAATGATGAAGTAATGAGATGATATTACATCGTCTACTCACAAAATCTGACTCCAAAAGGGACTTAGGGTCCATAACATTACCTGTATTTCAAATACGTTAATTAAGTGATGAATTATTATTTAATTTCCTAGTTTAACAGGTAAATAAGTAAGTGTACTATTAGATGATGCTATGTTCTGGCACGATGGACTCCCCTAAGGAGGCTAAAAACTTCAGTGGTCACTGAATACATAATGACAGATTTTCATAATTCAATGAATAAACATTAAACTAGTGGATGGTGTTATATGCATGAAACCTAAAGATTGACCAATACTGAAGAGTCATTGAGTTCTTAATCATAGATTTGAACAATAAAATGAATGAATGAAGAGATAATTTCTCATAATTCACCCCTAGACAGATAACAAAATGAGATCAACATTGATTTAAATAAATAAATAATGAAATCACAAGAGACATTTTAACACCAACAAGGGGGCTCCAGACTCCACTCTTCCTGGAGTAGAAAAAGACAGATTTAAATAATGAAAGCATCAGATTGTTATGATCGTCTGTCACACTTGAGTCACACAAGGTGGCACCACACTTCAGGGTTCACAGATTATATAATGAAACAATTTAATGATTACATCTTTACATATCTAAGTCGTTGAACTTTTTCGTATCATCAATTCCTGGGCAGACATTGCCAGATATGAAAACGGATGCTGTCATCACGGATTTTTAATATTCCATCAGTTAATCGTCAGATAATCATACTTTCTTGCCTGGTGAATTCTGTTGGCCTGACATCCTCACCGGTGCCTGAATCTCTGTTGTGTTGCGGCAGGACCTGAGGTAATTGGCCCATTCCTGGCATACCAGTAGTAGCCAAAATGTTGATATCAGCTGAAAAGGTGGCTGCAGAAGGGGCATCAACAGCATAGCTGAGAGAGAGATGTTCTTCCGTGTTCTGAGTTGTCATCCTTTTGCCAGGTCTCGGTGATGGTGCCGACCTCCTAGTGCCGCTACATCTTCTAGACGTAGACCACAACCGATGGGAAGATGTGGAGGAAGAGCAAGTAGTCAACACCCAGACCACCATGCAGACTTTGGAAAAGTTCTTGTACTTCTCGGAGGGCACCATGCAATCTTCTGGACTCTATTCTCCAGCATTCCTAGTGGTCTGGAAGACGCATAGACATTCAGAAAATGCTCTGCCCATGTCTACAAGTTTCCTAATTTGTCGCTGACAGATATCTGCAACCTACTAATAATCGGTGTTGGCATTGTCTGTCGTTTAAGTAATTTAAAGAATTAAATAAGTCAGTGATAGCTAACTGTCCCAATAAAGAGGTGATGTAGCATTTAATTGGCTGGGAAGTATGGCCAGACTCCAGTCATGAAGAATATCATCATCATCCATTGAAACCATGAATCATAAACTGTGATGATATTGCACATTAACGCCACAAGTGGGAGCTTGACGGGTCTCTTCATGGAATGGAGGATTTTTGGTTTACATAACTATACAATCATATTTACATTATCTTGGGGATTAACACAGATTGTCAATTTAAATACATTAATTATGTAATTAGATGATCTGTGGCACCAGATTCCAGGTGTCATGGACGATATAATCATTGTTTTGTATAATTAAATAATCAAATAATGAGTTCATGTAACATCATCCACTTCCCTAAGGTGGCTCCAAACCAGGCTCATGAACGATGCTGTCGTGATTAATGTAAATATTTTAACTATATAATTGATATTAAGATGGTCTATGATAATTGCCTCCCATATCGCGTAACCACAATCCACTGATCATGGATTATCTAATGTCCTATTTTAATAATCAAATAACAACATAAGCAGAGGATGAAATGGTCTGCCATTCTCCACACAATTTTCTCTCAGTTGCCTCCCACATGATTGTGGGAAACTCCCAGGTTCACCCCTTATTTCATCGCAGAGCACAGTAGTAACATGTTTAAATGCTGAACTGTCATTCTGTATGCAGGGTTTTTAGAAGATATCACATATTTAATGTTGGACGGCTGCCTCAAAAGAGATGGACTGAAATCTAAGAATCGCTAAGTCTACTCTAACAAACGGATTATCACCTTCCTGAAGGAATTCAACAATGTCAAACTCACCTTTTTGATGAATAATCGTGAGTCTTATTATCTTTTGTTCCATATTTTTACTTCTGAGGAGAGAGAGTATTCATAAACAGAAGACTCTGAACTGTTTCTCCACAGACTATGTTCTCTGATGATTAGGTGATCTTGCATTTGGTAACCAGGAAAAGCTGTAGGCACACTTCCAGAGGTGTGGCTTTGACTTGGTTAGGTGAATCAAATGCTGTCATGAAAAAGGTTTAGGAGATAGTTATCTTGGGAGACTGTAATGTCCCAAGATAACTCTTTCTCGAAGCTGCTCTCTAGTCCTTGGCCCACGCTACCAGGATACAGAATGCAAGGAGGGTTGCCAGGCAACATTTATGAACCAACATTCTGTCACATTCTAGTGCCCCTCCCACAGGCTTAAAGGAGTATACCCACCGGTGAACTAACCCTAGAGCCTCACTGAGTTTCTCACAAATACCAAGCAGGGCTCTTTCTTTTGAGTTCTACATATTTACCCGTTTCTCAAGCTACAACATGCCTATAGTGACATAAGCATGAAAACGAAAGAATCATTGTGCCATTCAAGTACAATGATGAGAATTTTACACCTGTTTTCAATTCTTCAATTTGCTAATTTCTAGAATGGAAACAATACAGTTAATCGCCTATACCATAATCCTTTTCTCTTTATTGAAAATAAAATAAACTCCTCTTCATCCTCTTACCATTAGAGGAGCTTGATCCCATGGTTTCTCAGAGTTGTTTAGATTTGCATTAGGCTGATGATTAAGGATTTTGAGCAGTGTCTTATGTTTCTTTCAGTCATTTTGGATTCCTCAATTGACTGTTCTCTATTAAGTCCTGTACCCCTCTTTCTAAGATGGTTATTTAGAGTTATTTATTGTTGGTGGTGTGTCATGTTATCAGCCCGACAGAGTTCATGAGATGAGATTCCCTGATCAGGAGATTATTCAGTTATTCCATTTTTAAAATCGGTGGTCACTGTGTCCTTCATGGGTCAGTTCCGTTGCAACCTCGCAGAAACTGATGATGCGAAACAGTACAGTTTTTTAAAATCGTGTAATCATTCGATTGTTAAAAATGTACTACTACGTAATCAGTAATCACTGTGTGAGGCAGTGTCCCCCATTCTCTGGGCACTGCTTCTGGTACCGATCTCCTGCTCTGTCAATCCCACAGCAGCCATCATTACTTACAAAATCAATCAAGTAAGTTAATAATTGGATGGTCCTCCATACTTAACTTTCATAAGATGGAACCAAACTCCAGTGATTGTCAAGGAAGGAGTACTTAGATGATTAAATACTGCCACGTGATTAACTCCCATGGAGGAATGGCCCTACTCCAGTCAAGAAGAACAACATCTTCATCGATTCAAATAATTAATATATAATGAAAAATGATTGAGTAATGTCATGGTGGTGCATACTTAAATCCCACATGGAGTAGTCAGACTGGTCTCTTCCTGGAATAATGATTTATTTATAAAATTAAATTGATAATTAATTAGCTGGCGTTTTATATTAACACTGACGAGATGGCACGAAAGTCCTAAAACTATCGCTGATGTAATGACCTACTTACAGAGCTAAATGATGAAGTAATGAGATGATGTTACTTCGTCTACTCACAAAATCTGACTCCAAAAGGGATTTAGGGTCCATAACATTACCTGTATTTCAAACACGGTAATTAAGTGATGAATTATTATTTAATTTCCTAGTTTAACCGGTAAATAAGTAAGTTTACTAGTAGATGATGCGATGTTCTTGCACGATGGACTCCCCTAAGGAGGCTAAAAACTTTAGTGGTCACTGAATACATAATGACAGATTTTCATAAATCAATGAATAAATATTAAACTAGTGGATGGTGTTATATGCACGAAACCTAAAGATTGACCAATACTGAAGAGTCATTGAGTTCTTAATCATAGATTTGAACAATAAAATGAATGAATGGAGAGATAATTTCTCATAATTCACCCCTAGACAGATAACAAAATGATTTCAACATTGATTTAAATAATTAAATAATGAAATCGCAAGAAACATTTTAACATCAACAAGGGGGCTCCAGACTCCACTCTTCCTGGAGTAGAAAAAGACAGATTTAAATAATGAAAGCATAAGATTGTTAGATCGTCTGTCACACTTGAGTCATACAAGGTGGCACCACACTTCAGGGTTCACAGATTATATAATGAAACAATTTAATAATTACATCTTTACATAGCTAAGTCGTTGAAATTTTTCGTATCATCAATTCCTGGGCAGATTTGCCAGATATGAAAACGGATGCTGTCATCACGGATTTTTTTTTTTAATATTCCATCAGTTAATCGTCAGATAATCATACTTTCTTGCCTGGTGAATTCTGTTGGCCTGACATCCTCACCAGTGCCTGAATCTCTGTTGTGTTGTGGCAGGACCTAAGGTAATTGGCCCATTCCTGGCATACCAGTAGTAGCCAAAATGTTGCTATCAGCTGAAAAGGTGGCTGTAGAAGGGGCATCAACAGCATAGCTGAGAGTGAGATGTTCTTCCGTGTTCTGAGTCGTCATCCTTTTGCCGGGTCTCGGTGATGGTGCCGACCTCCTAGTGCCGCTACATCTTCTAGACGTAGACCACAACCAATGTGAAGATGTGGAGGAAGAGCAAGTAGTCAACACCCAGACCACCATGCAGACTTTGGAAAAGTTCTTGTACTTCTCGGAGAGCACCATGCAATCCTCTGGACTCTATTCTCCAGCATTCCTAGTGGTCTGGAAGACGCATAGACATTCAGAAAATGCTCTGCCCATGTCTACAAGCTTCCTAATTTGTCGCTGACAGATATCTGCAACCTACTAATAATCGGTGTTGGCATTGTCTGTCGTTTAAGTAATTTAAAGAATTAAATAAGTCAGTGATAGCTAACTGTCCCAATAAAGAGGTGATGTAGCATTTAATTGGCTGGGAAGTATGGCCAGACTCCAGTCATGAAGAATGTCATCATCATCCATTGAAACCATGAATCATAAACTGTGATGATATTGCACATTAACGCCACAAGAGGGAGCTTGACGAGTCTCTTCATGGAGTGGACAATTAAATAATTACACACAGATTTACATTATCTTGGGGATTAACACAGATTGTCAATTTAAATATATTAATTATGTAATTAGATGATCTGTGGCACCAGATTCCAGGTGTCATGGACGATATAATCATTGTTTTGTATAATTAAATAATCAAATAATGAGTTCATGTAACATCATCCACTTCCCTAAGGTGGCTCCAAACCAGGCTCATGAACGATGCTGTCGTGATTAATGTAAATATTTTAACTATATAATTGATATTAAGATGGTCTGTGATACTTGCCTCCCACATCGTGTCACCACAATCCACTGACCATGGATTATCTAATGTCCTATTTTAATAATCAAATAACAACATAAGCAGAGGATGAAATGGTCTGCCATTCTCCACACAATTTTCTCTCAGTTGCCTCCCACATGATTGCGGGAAACTCCCAGGTTCACCCCTTATTTCATCGCAGAGCACAGTGGTAACATGTTTAAATGCTGATCTGTCATTCTGTATGCAGGGTTTTTAGAAGATATCACATATTTAATGTTGGACGGCTGCCTCAAAAGAGATGGACTGAATTCTAATAATCGCTAAGTCTACTCTACAAACGGATTATCACCTTCCTGAAGGAAGTCAACAATGTCAAACTCACCTTTTTGATGAATAATCGTAGTCTTATTATCTTTTGCTCCATAGTTTTACTTCTGAGGAGAGAGAGTATTCATAAACAGAAGACTCTGAACTGTTTCTCCACAGACTATGTTCTCTGATGATTAGGTAATCTTGAATTTGGTAACCAGGAAAAGCTGTAGGCACACTTCCAGAGGTGTGGCTTTGACTTGGTTAGGCGAATCAAATGCTGTCATGAAAAAGGTTTAGGAGATAGTTATCTTGGCAGACTGTAATGTCCCATGATAACACTTTCTCGAAGCTGCTCTCTCGTCCTTGGCCCACGATACCAGGATACAGAATGCAAGGAGGGTTGCCAGGCAACATTTATGAACCAACATTCTGTCACATTCTAGTGCCCCTCCCACAGGCTAAAAGGAGTATATCCACCGGTGAACTAACCCTAGAGCCTCACTGAGTTTATCACAAATACCAAGCAGGGCTCTTTCTTTTGAGTTCTACATATTTACCCGTCTCTCAAGCTACAACATGCCTATAGTGACATAAGCATGAAAACGAAAGAATCATTGTGCCATTCTTGCACAATGATGAGAATTTTACTCTTGTTTTCAATTCTTCAATTTGCTAATTTCTAGAATGGAAACAATACAGTTAATCGCCTATACCATAATCCTTTTCTCTTTATTGAAAATAAAATAAACTCCTCTTCATCCTCTTACCATTAGAGGATCTTGATCCCACGGTTTCTCAGAGTTGTTTAGATTTGCATTAGGCTGATGATTAAGGATTTTGAGCAGTGTCTTATGTTTCTTTCAGTCATGTTGGATTCCTCAATTGACTGTTCTCTATTAAGTCCTGTACCCCACTTTCTGAGATGGTTATTTAGAGTTATTTATTGTTGGTAGTGTGTCATGTTATCAGCCCGACAGAGTTCATGAGATGAGATCCCCTGATCAGGAGATTATTCAGTTATTCCTTTTTTAAATTCGGTGGTCACTGTGTCCTTCATGGGTCAGTTCCGTTGCAACCTCGCAGAAACTGATGACGCGAAACAGTACAGTTTTTTAAAATCATGTAATCATTCGATTGTTAAAAACGTACTACTACGTAATCAGTATTCACTGTGTGAGGCCGTGTCCCCCATTCTCTGGGCACTGCTTCTGGTACCGATCTGCTGCTGTGTCAATCCCACAGCAGCCACATGACGGAAGACACCATCATTACTTACGCAATCAAGTAAGTTAATAATGGGATGGTCCTCCATACTTAACTTTCATAAGATGGAACCAAACTCCAGTGATTGTCCAGGAAGGAGTACTTAGATGATTAAATACTGCCACGTGATTAACTCCCATGGAGGAATGGCCCTACTCCAGTCAAGAAGAAAAACATCTTCATCGATTCAAATAAGGAATATATAATGAAAAACGATTGAGTAATGTCATGGTGGTGCATACTTAAATCCCACATGGAGTAGTCAGACTGGTCTCTTCCTGGAATAATGATTTATTTATAAAATTAAATTGATAATTAATTAGCTGGTGTTTTATACTAACACTGACGAGATGGCACCAAAGTCCTAAAACTATCGCTGATGTAATGACCTATTTACAGAGCTAAATGATGAAGTAATGAGCTGATATTACATCGTCTATTAACAAAATCTGACTCCAAAGGGACTTAGGGTCCATAACATTACCTGTATTTCAAATACTTTAATTAAGTGATGAATTATTATTTACTTTCCTAGATTAACAGGTAGATAAGTAAGTGTACTATTAGATGATGCTATGTTCTGGCACGATGGACTCCCCTAAGGAGCCTAAAAACTTCAGTGGTCACTGAATACATAATGACAGATTTTCATAATTCAATGAATAAATATTAATCTAGTGGATGGTGTTATATGCACGAAACCTAAAGATTGACCAATACTGAAGAGTCATTGAGTTCTTAATCATAGATTTGATCAATAAAGTGAATGAATGAAGAGATAATTTCTCATAATCCACCCCTAGACAGATAACAAATGAGATCAACATTGATTTAAATAAATAAATAATGAAATCACAAGAGACATTTTAACACAAACAAGGGGTCTCAAGACTCCACTCTTCCGGGAGTAGAAAAGACAGATTTAAACAATGAAAGCATCAGATTGTTTGATCGTCTGTCACACTTGAGTCACACAAGGTGGCACCACACTTCAGGGTTCACAGATTATATAATGAAACAATTTAATGTTTACATCTTTACATATCTAAGTCGTTGAACATTTTCGTATCATCAATACCTGGGCAGAATTGCCAGATATGAAAACAGATGCTGTCATCACGGATTTTTAATATTCCATCAGTTAATCGTCAGATAATAATACTTTCTTGCCTGGTGAATTCTGTTGGCCTGACATCCTCACCGGTGCCTGAATCTCTGTTGTGTTGCGGCAGGACCTGAGGTAATTGGCCCATTCCTGGCATACCAGTAGTAGCCAAAATGTTGATATCAGCTGAAAAATTGGCTGCAGAAGGGGCATCAACAGCATAGCTGAGAGAGAGATGTTCTTCCGTGTTCTGAGTCGTCATCCTTTTGCCAGGTCTCGGTGATGGTGCCGACCTCCTAGTGCTGCTACATCTTTTAGACGTAGACCACAACCGATGGGAAGATGTGGAGGAAGAGCAAGTAGTCAACACCCAGACCACCAAGCAGACTTTGGAAAAGTACTTGTACTTCTCGGAAGGCACCATGCAATCTTCTGGACTCTATTCTCCAGCATTCCTAGTGGTCTGGAAGACGCATACACATTCAGAAAATGCTCTGCCCATGTCTACAAGTTTCCTAATTTGTCGCTGACAGATATCTGCAGCCTACTAATAATCGGTGTTGGCATTGTCTGTCGTTTAAGTAATTTAAAGAATTAAATAAGTCAGTGATAGCTAACTGTCCCAATAAAGAGGTGATGTAGCATTTAATTGGCTGGGAAGTATGGCCAGACTCCAGTCATGAAGAATATCATCATCATCCATTGAAACCATGAATCATAAACTGTGATGATATTGCACATTAACGCCACAAGTGGGAGCTTGACAGTCTCTTCGTGGAATGGTGGATTGTTGTTTACATTACTATACAAATATTTACATTATCTGGGGGATTCACACAGATTGTCAATTTAAATACATTAATTATGTAATTAGATGATCTGTGGCACCAGATTCCAGGTGTCATGGACGATATAATCATTGTTTTGTATAATTAAATAATCAAATAATGAGTTCATGTAACATCATCCACTTCCCTAAGGTGGCTCCAAACCAGGCTCATGAACGATGCTGTCGTGATTAATGTAAATATTTTAACTATATAATTGATATCAAGATGGTCTATGATACTTGCCTCCCACATCGCATAACCACAATCCACTGATCATGGATTATCTAATGTCCTATTTTAATAATTGAATAACAACATAAGCAGAGGATGAAATGGTCTGCCATTCTCCACACAATTTTCTCTCAGTTGCCTCCCACATGATTGTGGGAAACTCCCAGGTTCACCCCTTATTTCATCGCAGAGTACAGGAGTAACATGTTTAAATGCTGAACTGTCATTCTGTATGCAGGGTTTTTAGAAGATATCACATATTTAATGTTGGAAGGCTGCCTCAAAATAGATGGACTGAAATCTAAGAATCCCTAAGTCTACTCTAACAAACGGATTATCACCTTCCTGAAGGAAGTCAACAATGTCAAACTCACCTTTTTGATGAATAATCGTAGTCTTATTATCTTTTGCTCCATAGTTTTACTTCTGAGGAGAGAGAGTATTCATAAACAGAAGACTCTGAACTGTTTCTCCACAGACTATGTTCTCTGATGATTAGGTAATCTTGAATTTGGTAACCAGGAAAAGCTGTAGGCACACTTCCAGAGGTGTGGCTTTGACTTGGTTAGGCGAATCAAATGCTGTCATGAAAAAGGTTTAGGAGATAGTTATCTTGGCAGACTGTAATGTCCCATGATAACACTTTCTCGAAGCTGCTCTCTCGTCCTTGGCCCACGATACCAGGATACAGAATGCAAGGAGGGTTGCCAGGCAACATTTATGAACCAACATTCTGTCACATTCTAGTGCCCCTCCCACAGGCTAAAAGGAGTATATCCACCGGTGAACTAACCCTAGAGCCTCACTGAGTTTATCACAAATACCAAGCAGGGCTCTTTCTTTTGAGTTCTACATATTTACCCGTCTCTCAAGCTACAACATGCCTATAGTGACATAAGCATGAAAACGAAAGAATCATTGTGCCATTCTTGCACAATGATGAGAATTTTACTCTTGTTTTCAATTCTTCAATTTGCTAATTTCTAGAATGGAAACAATACAGTTAATCGCCTATACCATAATCCTTTTCTCTTTATTGAAAATAAAATAAACTCCTCTTCATCCTCTTACCATTAGAGGATCTTGATCCCACGGTTTCTCAGAGTTGTTTAGATTTGCATTAGGCTGATGATTAAGGATTTTGAGCAGTGTCTTATGTTTCTTTCAGTCATGTTGGATTCCTCAATTGACTGTTCTCTATTAAGTCCTGTACCCCACTTTCTGAGATGGTTATTTAGAGTTATTTATTGTTGGTAGTGTGTCATGTTATCAGCCCGACAGAGTTCATGAGATGAGATCCCCTGATCAGGAGATTATTCAGTTATTCCTTTTTTAAATTCGGTGGTCACTGTGTCCTTCATGGGTCAGTTCCGTTGCAACCTCGCAGAAACTGATGACGCGAAACAGTACAGTTTTTTAAAATCATGTAATCATTCGATTGTTAAAAACGTACTACTACGTAATCAGTATTCACTGTGTGAGGCCGTGTCCCCCATTCTCTGGGCACTGCTTCTGGTACCGATCTGCTGCTGTGTCAATCCCACAGCAGCCACATGACGGATGACACCATCATTACTTACGCAATCAAGTAAGTTAATAATGGGATGGTCCTCCATACTTAACTTTCATAAGATGGAACCAAACTCCAGTGATTGTCCAGGAAGGAGTACTTAGATGATTAAATACTGCCACGTGATTAACTCCCATGGAGGAATGGCCCTACTCCAGTCAAGAAGAAAAACATCTTCATCGATTCAAATAAGGAATATATAATGAAAAACGATTGAGTAATGTCATGGTGGTGCATACTTAAATCCCACATGGAGTAGTCAGACTGGTCTCTTCCTGGAATAATGATTTATTTATAAAATTAAATTGATAATTAATTAGCTGGTGTTTTATACTAACACTGACGAGATGGCACCAAAGTCCTAAAACTATCGCTGATGTAATGACCTATTTACAGAGCTAAATGATGAAGTAATGAGCTGATATTACATCGTCTATTAACAAAATCTGACTCCAAAGGGACTTAGGGTCCATAACATTACCTGTATTTCAAATACTTTAATTAAGTGATGAATTATTATTTACTTTCCTAGATTAACAGGTAGATAAGTAAGTGTACTATTAGATGATGCTATGTTCTGGCACGATGGACTCCCCTAAGGAGCCTAAAAACTTCAGTGGTCACTGAATACATAATGACAGATTTTCATAATTCAATGAATAAATATTAATCTAGTGGATGGTGTTATATGCACGAAACCTAAAGATTGACCAATACTGAAGAGTCATTGAGTTCTTAATCATAGATTTGATCAATAAAGTGAATGAATGAAGAGATAATTTCTCATAATCCACCCCTAGACAGATAACAAATGAGATCAACATTGATTTAAATAAATAAATAATGAAATCACAAGAGACATTTTAACACAAACAAGGGGTCTCAAGACTCCACTCTTCCGGGAGTAGAAAAGACAGATTTAAACAATGAAAGCATCAGATTGTTTGATCGTCTGTCACACTTGAGTCACACAAGGTGGCACCACACTTCAGGGTTCACAGATTATATAATGAAACAATTTAATGTTTACATCTTTACATATCTAAGTCGTTGAACATTTTCGTATCATCAATACCTGGGCAGAATTGCCAGATATGAAAACAGATGCTGTCATCACGGATTTTTAATATTCCATCAGTTAATCGTCAGATAATAATACTTTCTTGCCTGGTGAATTCTGTTGGCCTGACATCCTCACCGGTGCCTGAATCTCTGTTGTGTTGCGGCAGGACCTGAGGTAATTGGCCCATTCCTGGCATACCAGTAGTAGCCAAAATGTTGATATCAGCTGAAAAATTGGCTGCAGAAGGGGCATCAACAGCATAGCTGAGAGAGAGATGTTCTTCCGTGTTCTGAGTCGTCATCCTTTTGCCAGGTCTCGGTGATGGTGCCGACCTCCTAGTGCTGCTACATCTTTTAGACGTAGACCACAACCGATGGGAAGATGTGGAGGAAGAGCAAGTAGTCAACACCCAGACCACCAAGCAGACTTTGGAAAAGTACTTGTACTTCTCGGAAGGCACCATGCAATCTTCTGGACTCTATTCTCCAGCATTCCTAGTGGTCTGGAAGACGCATACACATTCAGAAAATGCTCTGCCCATGTCTACAAGTTTCCTAATTTGTCGCTGACAGATATCTGCAGCCTACTAATAATCGGTGTTGGCATTGTCTGTCGTTTAAGTAATTTAAAGAATTAAATAAGTCAGTGATAGCTAACTGTCCCAATAAAGAGGTGATGTAGCATTTAATTGGCTGGGAAGTATGGCCAGACTCCAGTCATGAAGAATATCATCATCATCCATTGAAACCATGAATCATAAACTGTGATGATATTGCACATTAACGCCACAAGTGGGAGCTTGACAGTCTCTTCGTGGAATGGTGGATTGTTGTTTACATTACTATACAAATATTTACATTATCTGGGGGATTCACACAGATTGTCAATTTAAATACATTAATTATGTAATTAGATGATCTGTGGCACCAGATTCCAGGTGTCATGGACGATATAATCATTGTTTTGTATAATTAAATAATCAAATAATGAGTTCATGTAACATCATCCACTTCCCTAAGGTGGCTCCAAACCAGGCTCATGAACGATGCTGTCGTGATTAATGTAAATATTTTAACTATATAATTGATATCAAGATGGTCTATGATACTTGCCTCCCACATCGCATAACCACAATCCACTGATCATGGATTATCTAATGTCCTATTTTAATAATTGAATAACAACATAAGCAGAGGATGAAATGGTCTGCCATTCTCCACACAATTTTCTCTCAGTTGCCTCCCACATGATTGTGGGAAACTCCCAGGTTCACCCCTTATTTCATCGCAGAGTACAGGAGTAACATGTTTAAATGCTGAACTGTCATTCTGTATGCAGGGTTTTTAGAAGATATCACATATTTAATGTTGGAAGGCTGCCTCAAAATAGATGGACTGAAATCTAAGAATCCCTAAGTCTACTCTAACAAACGGATTATCACCTTACTGAAGGAAGTCAACAATGTCAAACTCACCTTTTTGATGAATAATCGTAGTCTTATTATCTTTTGCTCCATAGTTTTACTTCTGAGGAGAGAGAGTATTCATAAACAGAAGACTCTGAACTGTTTCTCCACAGACTATGTTCTCTGATGATTAGGTAATCTTGAATTTGGCAACCAGGAAAAGCTCTAGGCACACTTCCAGAGGTGTGGCTCTGACTTGGTTAGGCGAATCAAATGCTGTCATGAAAAGGTTTAGGAGATAGTTATCTTGGCAGACTGTAATGTCCCATGATAAAACTTTCTCGAAGCTGCTCTCTCGTTCTTGGCCCAAGCTACCAGGATACAGAATGCAAGCAGGGTTGCCAGGCTACATTTATGAACCAACATTCTGTCACATTCTAGTGCCCTTCCCCATGCTTAAAGGAGTATACCCACCGGGGAAATAACCCTACAGCCTCACTGAGTTTCTCACAAATACCAAGCACGGCTCTTTCTTTTGAGTTCTACATATTTACCAGTCTCTCAAGCTACAACATGCCTATAGTGACATAAGCATGAAAACGAAAGAATCATTGTGCCATTCAATTACAATGATGAGAATTTTACTCTTGTTTTCAATTCTTCAATTTGCTAATTTCTAGAATGGAAACAATACAACGAATCACCTCTACCATAATCCTTTTCTCTTTATTGAAAATAAAATTAACTCCTCTTCATCCTCTAACCATTAGAGGAGCTTGAACCCATGGTTTCTCAGAGTTGTTTAGATTTGCATTAGGCTGATGATTAAGGATTTTGAGCAGTGTCTTATGTTTCTTTCAGTCATTTTTGGATTCCTCAATTGACTGTTCTCTATTAAGTCCTGTACCCCGCTTTCTGAGATGGTTATTTAGAGTTATTTATTGTTGGTGGTGTGTCATGTTATCAGCCTGACAGAGTTCATGAGATGAGATCCCCTGATCAGGAGATTATTCAGTTGTTCCTATTTTAAAATCGGTGGTCACTGTGTCCTTCATGGGTCAGTTCTTTTGCAACCTCTCAGAAACTGATGATGCGAAACAGTACAGTTTCGTGTAATATTCGATTGTTAAAAATCTACTATTACATAATCAGTAATCACTGCATAAGGCAGTGTCCCCCATTCTCTGGGCCCTAATTCTGGTACCGATCTCCTGCTCTGTCAATCCAACAACAGCCACATGAGGGATGACACCATCATTACTTATGCAATCAAGTAAGTTAAAAATTGGATAGTCCTCCATACTTAACTTTCAAAAGATGGAACCATACTCCAGTGATTGTCAAGGAAGTAGTACTTAGATGATTAAATAATGCCACGTGATTAACTCCCATGGAGGAATGACCCGACTGCCGTCAAGAAGAACAACATCTTCATCGATTTAAATAATTAATATATAATGAAAAATGATTGAAAAATGACATGGTGGTACACACTTAAATCCCACCTGGAGTAGTCAGAATGATCTCTTCCTGGAATAATGATGTTTTTAAAAAAATTGAATTGATAATTAATTAGTGGGCCTATTATATTAACACTGACGAGATGGCACCAAAGTCCTAAACCTATCGCTGATGTAAAGATCTATTTACACAGCTAAATGATGAAGTAATGAGATGATATTACATCATCAACTCCCACAATCTGACTCCAAAAGGGACTTATGGTCCATAACATTACCTGTATTGTAAATATGTCAATTAAATGATGAATTATTACCTAATTTCCTAGTTTAACAGTTAAAGAAGCAAGTGTAGTATTAGATTATGTGATGGTCTGGTACAATGGTCTCCCCTAAGGAGGCTCAAAACTCCAGTGATCACTGAATACATAATGACAGATTTTCATAATGAAATGAATAAACATTAAACAAGTGGATGGTGTTTTATGCGTGAAGCCTAAATGATTGCTCAATAATGAATAGACATTGAGTTCTTAATCTTAGATTTGAACAAAAAATGAATGAATAAAGAGAAAGTTGTTCATAATTCACCCTTATATCAACAATATATCAACATTGATATAAATAAGGAAAGGAAGAAAGAAAGAAAGAATTCACAAGATACAATTTAACACCAACATGGTGGATCAAGACTACACTCTTCCTGGAGCAGAAAAAGAGAGATTTGAAGAATAAAATAATGAGATATTTAGATAGTCTGTCACACTTGTGTCACACAAGGTGGCACCAAACTTCAGGGATCACAGATTATATAATGAAAGAATTTAATAATTACATCTTTAAATATGTAAGCCGTTGACCTTGTTTTGTAACATCAATTCCTGGGCAGACTTGCCAGGTATGAAACTGTATGTTGTCATCACACAATTTTAAAATGCCATCAGTTAATCGTCAGATAATCATACTGTCTCGCCTGATGAATTCTGTTGCCTGATATCATCACAAACACCTGAATCTCTGTTGTGTTGTGGCAGGACGTGAGATAATGGGCCCAATTCTGGCATAGCAGTAGTAGCCACAATGTTGATAACTGCTGAAAAGATGGCTACAGCAGGGGCATCACCAGCATAGCTGAGAGAGAGAGATGTTCCTCCGTGTTCTGAGTCATCATCCTTTTGCCAGGTCTCGGTGATGGTGCCGACCTCCTAGTGCCACTCCTTCTTCTCATGGCAGATCACAACCGATGTGAAGATGTGGAGTAAGAGCAGGTAGTCAACACCCAGACCACCGAGCCGGCCATGATGAAGTCCTTGTACTTCTCGGAGGGCACCGTGCAACATTCTGGACTCAATCACCCAGCATCGCTTGTACTCTGGGAGATGCATAGATCATTCAGAAAACGCTCTGCCCATGTCTACAACTTTCCTAACCTTGTCCCTGACAGGTATTTGCACCATAACCATAATCGGTGATGGCAATGTCTGTCGTTTGCATAATTTAAAGAATTAAATAAGTTAGTAATAGCTAACTGTCACAATAAATAGGGGATGTAGCATTTTGCTGGCAGGGAAGCATGGCCAGACTCAATTCATGAAGAATATCATCATCATCCATTGAAACCATGAATCATAAACTGTGATGATATTGCACATTATCTCCAAAAGAGGGAGCTTTACAGGTCTCTTCATGGAATGGAGGATTGTTGTTTACATAACTATACAAATATTTACATTATCCTGGGGATTAACACAGATTGTCAGTTTAAAGTAATTAATTATGTAATTAGGTGATCTGTGGCACCAGATTCCAGGTGTCATGGACGATAAAATCATTGTTTTATATAACTAAATAATCAAATAATGAGTTCATGTAACATCATCCACTTCACTAAGGTGGCTCCAAACCAGGCTCATGAACGATGCTGTCATGATTAATGTAAATATTTTAACTACATAATTGATATTAAGATGGTCTATAATAATTGCCTCCCACATCGCATCACCACAATCCACTGATCATGGATTATCTAATGTCCAATTTTAATAAACAAATAACAACATAATCAGAGGATGAAATGGTCTGCCATGCTCCACACATTTGAGTCTCAGTTGACTCCCACATGATTGTGGGAAATTCCAAGTTTCATCCCTTATTTAATCGCAGAGCAGAGTAGTAACATATTTAAATGCTGAACTCTCATTGTGTATGCAGGGTTTTTAGAAGATATCACATATTTAATGTTGGACGGCTGCCTCAAAAGAGATGGACTGAAATCTAACAATCGCTAAGTCTACTCTAACAAACGGATTATCACCTTCCTGAAGGAATTCAACAATGTCAAACTCACCTTTTTGATGAATAATCGTGAGTCTTATTATCTTTTGTTCCATAGTTTTACTTCTGAGGAGAGAGAGTATTCATAAACAGAAGTCTCTGAACTGTTTCTCCACAGCCTATGTCCTCTGATGAGGTAATCTTGCATTTGGTAACCAGTAAAAGCTGTAGGCAAACTTCCAGAGGTATGGCTATGACTTGGTTAGGAGAATCAAATGCTGTCATGAAAAGTTTTAGGAGATAGTTATCTAGGGAGACTGTAATGTCCCCAGATAACTCTTTCTCGAAGCTGCTCTCTCGTCCTTGGCCCATGATACCAGGATACAGAATGCAAGCAGGGTTGCCAGGCTACATTTATGAACCAACATTCTGTCACATTCTAGTGCCCCTCCCATAGGCTTAAAGGAGTATACCCACCAATGCACTAACCTTACAGCCTCACTGAGTTTCTCACAAAAACAAAGCAGGGCTCTTTCTTTTGAGTTCTACATATTTACACGTCTCTCAAGGTACAACATGCCTATAGTGACATAAGCATGAAAACGAAAGCATCATTGTGCCATTCAAGGACAATGATGAGTATTTTAAACCTGTTTTCTATGCTTCAATTTGCTAATTTCTAGAATGGAAACAATACAGTTAATCGCCTCTACCATAATCCTTTTCTCTTTATTGAAAATAAAATAAACTCCTCTTCATCCTCTTACCATTAGAGGAGCTTGATCCCATGGTTTCTCAGAGTTGTGTAGATTTGCATTAGGCTGATGATTAAGGATTATGAGCAGTGTCTTATTTTTCTTTCAGTCATTTTGGATTCCTCAATTGACTGTACTCTATTAAGTCCTGTACCCCTCTTTCTAAGATGGTTATTTAGAGTTATTTATTGATGGTGGTGTGTCATGTTATCAGCCCGACAGAGTTCATTAGATGAGATTCCCTGATCAGGAGATTATACAGTTATTCCATTTTTAAAATCGCTGGTCACTGTGTCCTTCATGGGTCATTTCTATTGCAATCTCTCAGAAACTGATGATGCGAAACAGTACAGTTTTTTAAAATCGTGTAATCATTTGATTGTTAAAAATGTACTACTACGTAATCAGTAATCACTCTACAAGGCAGTGTCCCCCATTCTCTGGGCACTGCTTCTGGTAACGATCTCCTGCTCTGTCAATCCCACGTTACCATCATTACTTACACAATCAAGTAAGTTAATAAGTGAATAGTCCTCCATACTCAACATTTATAAGATGGAACCAAAACCCAGTGATTGTCAAGGAAGGAGTACTTAGATGATGAAATACTGCCAATTGAATAACTCCCATGGAGGAATGGCCCTACTCCAGTCAAGAAGAACAATATCTTCATCGATTCAAATAATTAATATATAATGAAAAATGATTGCATAATGACATGGTGGTGCATACTTCAATCCCACATGGAGTAGTCAGACTGACGTCTTCCTGGAATAATTATTTATAAAATCAAATTGATAATTAATTAGCTGGCCTTTTATATTAACACTGACGAGATGGCACCAAAGTCCTAAAACTATCGTTGATATAATGACCTACTTACCGAGCTAAATGATGAAGTAATGAGATGATGTTACATCGTCTACTCACAAAATCTGGCTCCAAAATGGACTTAGGGTTCATAACATTACCTGTATTTCAAACACGTTAATTAAGTGATGAATTATTATTTAATTTCCTAGTTTAACCGATAAATAAGTAAGTGTACTAGTAGATGATGCGATGTTCAGGCACGATGGACTCCCCTAAGGAGGCTAAAAACTTTAGTGGTCACTGAATACATAATGACAGATTTTCATAATTCAATGAAAAATTTTACACTAGTGGATGGTGTTATATGCTCGAAACCTAAAGATTGACCAATACTGAAGAGTCATTGAGTTCTTAATCATAGATTTGAACAATAAAATGAATGAATGGAGAGATAATTTCTCAGAATTCACCCCTAGACTGATAAGAAAATGAGATCAACATTGATTTAAATACATAAATATTGAAATCACAAGAGACATTTTAACACCAACAAGGGGGCTCCAGACTCCACTCTTCCTGGAGTAGAAAAACACAGATTTAAATAATGACAGCATAAGATTGTTAGATCGTCTGTCACACTTGAGTCACACAAGGTGGCACCACACTTCAGGGTTCACAGATTATATAATGAAACAATTTAATAATTACATCTTTACATAACTACGTCGTTGAAATTTGTCGTATAATCAATTCCTGGGCAGATTTGCCAGATATGAAAACGGATGCTGTCATCTCAGATTTTTAAATATTCCATGACTTAATCGTCAGATAATCATACTTTCTTGCCTGGTGAATTCTGTTGGCCTGACATCCTCAACGGTGCCTGAATCTCTGTTGTGTTGCGGCAGGACCTAAGGTAATTGGCCCATTCCTGGCATACCATTAGTAGCCAAAATGTTGATATCAGCTGAAAAGGTGGGTGCAGCAGGGGCATCACCAGCATAGCTGAGATAGTGATATTCTTCCGTGTTCTGAGTTGTCATCTTTTAGCCAGGTCTCGGTGATGGTGCCGACCTCCTAGTGCCACTCCTTCTTCTCATGGTAGATCACAACCGATATGAAGATGTGGAGGAAGAGCAGGTAGTCAATACCCAGACCACCGTGCCGGCCTTGGTGAAGTCCTTGTACTTCTCGGTCGGCACCGTGCAACCTTTTGGACTCAAACATCCAGCATCCCTCGTACTCTGGGAGATGCATAGATCATTCAGAAAATGCTCTGCCCATGTCTACATCTTTCCTAATCTTGTCCCTGAATGATATTTGCACCCTAACAGGAAACGGTGATGTCATTGTCGGTCATTTATATAATTTAAAGAATTTAATATTTCAGCAATACCTAACTGTCACAATAAATAGGTGATGTAGCATTTTGCTGGCAGGGAAGCATGGTCAGAATCCAGGCATGAAGGATGTCATCATCATCAATTGAAAAAATGAATCTTAAAATGTGATGATATTGCCCATTAACTCCACAAAAGGGAGCTTTACAGGTCTATTTTTGGAATGGAGGATTGTTGATTACATAACTATACAACTATTTACATTATCTTGGGGATTAACACAGATTGTCAATTTAAATTCATTAATTATGTAATTAGATGATCTGTGGCACCAGATTCCAGATGTCATGGACGATATAATCATTGTTTTATATAATTATATAATCAAATAATGAGTTCATGTAACATCATCCTCTTCACTAAGGTGGTTCCAAACCAGGCTTATGAACAATGCTGTCGTGATAAATTGAAATATTTTAACTACATAATTGATATTAAGATGGTCTATGATAATCGCCTGCTACATCGCGTCACCACAACCCACTGATCATGGATTATCTAATTTCCTAATTTAATAATCAAATAACAACATAATCAGAGGATGAAATGGTCTGCCATGCTCCACACAATGGAGTCTCAGTTGACTCCCACATGATTGTGGGAAACTCGCAGTTTCAACAGTTATTTAATCGCAGTGCAGAGTAGTAACATGTTTAAATGCTGAACTGTCATTGTGGATGCAGGGTTTTTAGAAGATATCACATATTTAATGTTGGGCATCTGCCTCAAAAGAGATGTATTGAAATCCAATAATCACAAAGTCTACACTAACAAATAGATTACCACCATCCTAACGGAAATCATCAATGGCAAACTCACCTTTTGATGAATAATTGTGAGTCTTATTTGTCTTTTGTTCCATAGTGTGACTTCTTAGGAGAGAGAGTATTCATAAACAGAAGAATTTGAACTGTTTCTCCACAGACTATGTTCTCTGATGATTAGGTAATCGTGAATATGGTAGTCAGTAAAAGCTATTGGCACACTTCCAGAGGTGTGGCTATGACTTATTTAGGCGAATCAAATGCTGCCATTAAAAGTTTTAGGAGATAGTTATCTTGGGAGACTGTACTGTCCCACGATAACACTTTCTCGAAGCTGCTGTCTAGTCCTTGGCCCATGATACCAGGATACAGAATGCAACAGAGTTGCCAGGCAACATTTATGAACCAACATTCTGTCACACTCTAGTGCCCCTCCCACATGCTTAAAGGAGTATACCCACCGATGAACTAACCTTACAGCCTCACTGAGTTTCTCACAAAAAAACCGGGCTCTTTCCTTTCAGTTCTTCATATTTACCAGTCTCTCAAGCTACAACTTGCCTATAGTGACATAAGCATTAAAACGAAAGCATCATTGTGCCATTCAAGTACAATGATGAGTATTTTAAACCTGTTTTCTATGCTTCAGTTTTCTAATTTCTAGAACGGAAACAATACAATTAATCGCCTCTACCATAGTCCTTTTCTCTTTATTGAAAATAAAATAAACTCGTCTTCATCCTCTTACCTTTAGAGGAGCTTGATCCCATGGTTTCTCAGAGTTGTTTAGATTTGCATTAGGCTGATGATTAAGGATTTTGAGCAGTGTCTTATGTTTCTTTCAGTCATTTTGGATTCCTCAATGGACTGTTCTCTATTCATTCCTGTATCCTGCTTTCTAATATGGTTATTTAGAGATATTTATTGTTTGTGGTGTGTCATGTTATCAGCCCGACAGAGTTCATTAGTTGAGTTCCCTGATCAGGAGATTATTCAGTTATTCCGTTTTTAAAATCGGTGGTAACTGTGTCCTTCAAGGGTCAGTTCTGTTGCAACCTCTCAGAAACTGATGATGTGAAACAGTACAGTTTTTTAAAAAAATCATGTGATCATTCGATTGTTAAAATGTACTACTACGTAATAGGTAATCACTGTATAAGGCCATGTCCCCCATTCTCTGGGCACTGCTTCTGGTACCAATCTCCTGCTGTGTCAATCTCACAGCAGCCAAATGAAGGATAACACCATCATTACTTATGCAATCAAATAAGTTCAAAATTGGATAGTCCTCCATACTTAACTTTCATAAGATGGAACCAAACTCCAGTGATTGTCAAGGAAGGAGTACTTAGATGAATAAACACTGCCACATGATTAACTGCCATGGAGGAATGGCCCTACTCCAGTGAAGAAGAACAACATTTTCATTGGTTCAAATAATTGATATAAAAGGAAAAATGATTGAATAATGTTATGGTGGTGCATACTTAAATCCCATATGGAGTAGTCAGACTGATCTCTTCCTGGATTAATGTTTTATTTATAAAATTAAATTGATAATTAATTAGCCGGAATTTTATATTAACACTGACGAGAAGGCACCAAAGTCCTAAAACTATCGCTGATGTAATGACCTATTTCCAGAGCTAAATGATGAAGTATTGAGATGATGTTACATCGTCTACTCACAAAATCTGACTCCAAAAGGGAATTAGGGTCCATAACATTACTTGTATTTCAAATACGTTAATTAAATGATGAATTATTTAATTTCCTAGTTTAACAGGTATATAAGTAAGTGTACTATTTTTATGTTTATTCATTGAATTATGAAAATCTGTCTTTACGTATTCAGTGACCAGTGAAGATTTTAGCCTCCTTAGGGGAGTCCATCGTGCCAGAACATAGCATCATCTAATAGTACACTTACTTATTTACCTGTTAAACTAGGAAATTAAATAATAATTCATCATTTCATTAACGTATTTGAAATACAGTAATGTTGTGGACCCTAAGTCCCTTTTGGAATCAGATTTTGTGAGTAGACGATGTAACATCATTTCATTACTTCATCATTTAGCTCTGTAAGTAGGTCTTTACATCAGCGATAGTTTTAGGACTTTGGAGCCATCTCGTCAGTGTTAATTTAAAACTCCAGCTAATTAATTATCAATTTAATTTTATAAATAAATCATTATTCCAGGAAGAGGTCAGTCTGACTACTCCAGTGGGATTTAAGTATGCACCACTATGACATTATTCTATTATTTTTCATTACATATTAATTATTTGAATCCATGAAGATGTTGTTCTTCTTGACTGGAGTAGGGCCATTCCTGCATGGGAGTTAATCACGTGGCAGTATTTAATCATCTAAGTACTCCTTCTTTGACAATCACTGGGGTTTGGTTCCATCTTATGAATGTTGAGTATGGAGGACTATTTAATTATTAACTTACTTGATTGCATAAGTAATGATGGTGTCATCCGTCATGTGGCTGCTGTGGGATTGACACAGGAGGAGATCAGTACCAGAAGCAGTGCCCAGAGAATGGGGGACACGGCCTCATACAGTGATTACTGATTACGCAGTTGTACATTTTTAACAATCGAATGATTACACGATTTTAAAAAACTGTACTGTTTCGCATCATCAGTTTCTGCGAGGTTGCAACAGAACTGTCCCATGAAGGACACAGTGACCACCGATTTTAAAAATGGAATAACTGTATAATCTCCTGATCAGGGAATCTCATCTAATGAAATGTCGGGCTGATAACATGACACACCACCAACAATAAATAACTCTAAATAACTATCTTAGAAAGCGAGGTACAGGAATTAATAGAGAGCAGTCAAATGAGGATTCCAAATGACTGAAAGAAACATAAGTCAGTGCTCAAAATCCTTAATCATCAGCCTAATGCAAATCTACACAACTCTGAGAAACCATGGGATCAAGCTCCTCTAATGGTAAGAGGATGAAGAGGAGTTTATTTTATTTTCAATAAAGAGAAAAGGATTATGATAGAGGCGATTAACTGCATTGTTTCCATTCTAGAAATTAGCAAATTGAAGCATAGAAAACAGGTTTAAAATACTCATCATTGTAATTGAATCGCACAATGATGCTTTCGTTTTCATACTTATGTCACTATAGGCTAGTTGTAGCTTGAGAGACAGGTAAATATGTAGAACTCAAAAGAAAGAGCCCTGCTTCATTTTTGTGAGAAACTCAGTGAGGCTGTAGGGTTACTTCATCGTTGGGTATACTCGTTTAATCCTGTGGGAGGGGGCACTAGAATGTGAAAGAACGTTGGTTCATAAATGTTGCCTGGCAAACTTCCTTGCATTCTGTATTCTGGTATCATGGGCCAAGAACGAGAGAGCAGCTTCGAGAAAGTGTTATCATGGGACATTACAGTCTGCCAAGATATCTATCTCCTAAATCTATTCATGATAGCATTTGATTCGCCTAACCAAGTCATAGCCATACCGCTGGAAGATGCCTACAGCATTTACTGTTTACCAAATGCAAGATTACCTAATCATCAGAGGACATAGTCTGTGGAGAAACAGTTCAGAGTCTTCTGTTTATGAATACTCTCTTTCCTCAGAAGTAATACTATGGTACAAAAGATAATAAGACTCACGATTATTCATCAAAAAGGTGAGTTTGACATTGTTGACTTCCTTCATGAAGGAGATAATCCGTTTGTTAGAGTAGACTTAGCGATTATTAGATTTCAGTCCATTTCTTTTGAAGCAGCAGTCCAACATTAAATATGTGATATCTTCTAAAAACCCTGCATACAAAATTACAGTTCAGCATTTAATCATGTTCCTTCTGTGCTCTGCGATTAAATAAGGGATGGATCTGGGAGTTTCCCACAATCATTTGGGAGTCAACTGAGACTCAATTGTGTGGAGCATGGCAGATCATTTCATCCTCTGATTATGTTGTTATATGTCTATTAAAATAGGACATTAGATAATCCATGATCACTGGATTGCGGTGACATGATGTGGGAGGCAATTATTATAGACCATCTTAATAACAATTATGTAGTTAAAATATTTGAATTAATCACGACAGCATCGTTCATGAGCCTGGTTTGGAGCCACCTTAGGGAAGTGGATGATGTTACATGAACTCATTATTTGATTATTTAGTTATATAAAACAATGATTATATCGTCCATAACACCTGGAATCTAGTGCCACAGATCATCTAATTAAATAATTAATGTATTTAAATTGACAATCTGTGTTGATCCCCAAGATAATGTAAATCTGCGTGTAATTATGTAAACCAAAAATTGTCCACTCCATGAAGAGACCCGTCAAGCTCCCTCTTGTGTCGTTAATGTTCAATATCATCACAGTTTATGATTCATGGTTTCAATGGATGATGATGACATTCTTCATGACTGGAGTCGGGCCATACTTCCCAGCCAATTAAATGCTACATCACCTCTTTATTGGGACAGTTAGCATTCACTGACTTATTTAATTCTTTAAATTACTTAAACGACAGACAATGCCAACACCGATTATTAGTAGGTTGCAGATATCTGTCAGCGACAAATTAGGAAACTTGTAGACATGGGCAGAGCATTTTCTGAATGCCTATGCGTCTTCCAGACCACTAGGAATGCTGGAGAATAGAGTCCAGAAGATTGCATGGTGCCCTCCGAGAAGTACAAGAACATTTCCAAGGTCTGCATGGTGGTCTGTGTGTTGACTACTTGCTCTTCCTCCACATCTTCACATTGGTTGTATTCTACCATGAGAAGAAGGAGTTGCACTAGGAGGTCGGCACCATCACCGAGACCTGGCAAAAGGATGACGACTCAGAACACGGAGGAACATCTCTCTCTCTCAGCTATGCTGGTGATGCCCCTGCTGTAGCCATCTTTTCAGCTGTTATCAACATTGTGGCTACTACTGCTATGCTAGAATTGGGCCCATTATCTCATGTCCTGCCACAACACAACAGTGATTCAGGCGCTTGTGATGAGTTCAAGCCAATTCATCACGCAAGACAGTATGATTATCTGACGATTAACTGATGGCATTTTAAAATTGTGTGATGACAGCATACAGTTTCATACCTGGAAAGTCTGCCCAGGAATTGATGTTACAAAAGATGTCAACGGCTTACATATTTAAAGATGTAATTATTAAATTCTTTCATTATATAATCTGTGATCCCTGAAGTTTGGCGCCACCTTGTGTGACTCAAGTGTGACAGACTATCTAAATATCTGATTATTTCATTCTTCAAATCTGTCTATTTCTACTCCAGGAAGAGTGTAGTCTTGATCCACCATGTTGGTGTTAAATTGTATCTTGTGAATTCTTTCTTTCTTTCTTCCTTTCCTTATTTAAATCAATGTTGATATCATTTTGTTATCTCTCTAAGGGTGAATTATGAGAAACTTTCTCTTTATTCATTCATTTTTTGTTCAAATCTAAGATTAAGAACTCAATGTCTATTCAGTATTGAGCAATCATTTAGGCTTCACATATAAAACACCATCCACTTGTTTAATGTTTATTCATTTTATGATGAAAATCTGTCATTATGTATTCAGTGATCACTGGAGTTTTGAGCCTCCTTAGGGGAGACCATTGTACCAGACCATCACATAATCTAATACTACACTTGCTTCTTTAACTGTTAAACTAGGAAATTAGGTAATAATTCATCATTTAATTGACGTATTTACAAGACAGGTAATGTTATGGACCCTAAGTCCCTTTTGGAGTCAGATTGTGGGAGTTGATGATGTAATATCATCTCATTACTTCATCATTTAGCTGTGTAAATAGATCTTTACATCAGCGATAGGTTTAGGACTTTGGTGCCATCTCGTCAGTGTTACTATAAAAGGCCCACTAATTAATTATCAATTTAATTTTTTAAAAACATCATTATTCCAGGAAGAGATCATTCTGACTACTCCATGTGGGATTTAAGTGTGCACCACCATGTCATTTTTCAATCATTTTTTCATTATATATTAATTATTTCAATCGATGACGATGTTGTTCTTCTTGACGGGAGTCGGGCCATTCCTCCATGGGAGTTAATCACGTGGCATTATTTAATCATCTAAGTACTACTTCCTTGACAATCACTGGAGTATGGTTCCATCTTTTGAAAGTTAAGTATGGAGGACTATCCAATTTTTAACTTACTTGATTGTGTAAGTAATGATGGTGTCATCCCTCATGTGGCTGTTGTGGGATTGACAGAGCAGGAGATCGGTACCAGAAGCAGTGCCCAGAGAATGGGGGACACTGCCTTATGCAGTGATTACTGATTACGTAATAGTAGATTTTTAACAATCGAATGATTACACGATTTTAAAAAACTGTACTGTTTCGCATCATCAGTTTCTGAGAGGTTGCAACAGAACTGACCCATGAAGGACACAGTGACCACCTATTTTAAAAATGGAATAACTGAATAATCTCCTGATCAGGGAATCTCATCTAATGAACTCTGTCGGGCTGATAACATGACACACCACCAACAAATAATCACTCTAAATAACCATATTAGAAAGCAGGATACAGGACTTAATAGAGAAAAGTCAATTGAGGAATCCAAAATGACCGAAAGAAACATAAGACACTGCTCAAAATCCTTAATCATCAGCCTAATGCAAATCTACACAACTCTGAGAAACCATGGGGTCAAGCTCCTCTAATGGTAAGAGGATGAAGAGGAATTTATTTTATTTTCAAGAAAGGGAAAAGGATGATGGTAGAGGCGATTAACTGTATTGTTTCCATTTAGAAATTAGCAAATTGCAGCATAGAAAACAGGTTTAAAATACTCATCACTGTACTTGAATGGCACAATGATGCTTTCGTTTTCATGCTTATGTCACTATAGCCATGTTGTAGCTTGAGAGACGGGTAAATATGTAGAACTCAAAAGAAAGAGCCCTGCTTTGTTTTTGTGAGAAACTCAGTGAGGCTGTAAGGTTAGTTCATCGGTGCGTATACTCCTTTAAGCCTGTGGGAGGGGCACTAGAATGTGACAAAATGTTGGTTCATAAATGTAGCCTGGCAACCCTGCTTGCATTCTGTATCCTGGTATCATGGGCCAAGGACGAGAGAGCAGCTTCGAGAAAGAGTTATCTTGGGACATTACAGTCTCCCAAGATAACTATCTCCTAAAACTTTTCATGACAGCATTTGATTCGCCTAACCAAGTCATAGCCATACCTCTGGAAGTTTGCCTACGGCTTTTACTGGTTACCAAATGCAAGATTACCTCATCAGAGGACATAGGCTGTGGAGAAACAGTTCAGAGACTTCTGTTTATGAATACTCTCTCTCCTCAGAAGTAAAACTATGGAACAAAAGATAATAAGACTCACGATTATTCATCAAAAAGGTGAGTTTGACATTGTTGAATTCCTTCAGGAAGGTGATAATCCGTTTGTTAGAGTAGACTTAGCGATTGTTAGATTTCAGTCCATCTCTTTTGAGGCAGCCGTCCAACATTAAATATGTGATATCTTCTAAAAACCCTGCATACACAATGAGAGTTCAGCATTTAAACATGTTACTACTCTGCTCTGCGATTAAATAAGGGATGAAACTTGGAATTTCCCACAATCATGTGGGAGTCAACTGAGACTCAATTGTGTGGAGCATGGCAGACCATTTCATCCTCTGGTTATGTTGTTATTTGTTTATTAAAATTGGACATTAGATAATCCATGATCAGTGGATTGTGGTGACGCGATGTGGGAGGCAATTATTATAGACCATCTTAATATCAATTATGTAGTTAAAATATTTAAATTAATCACGACAGCATCGTTCATGAGCCTGGTTTGGAGCCACCTTAGGGAAGTGGATGATGTTACATGAACTCATTATTTGATTATTTAGTTATATAAAACAATGATTTTATCGTCCATGACACCTGGAATCTGGTGCCACAGATCACCTAATTACGTAATTAATTACTTTAAACTGATAATCTGTGTTAATCCCCAGGATAATGTAAATATTTGTATAGTTATGTAAACAACAATCCTCCATTCCATGAAGAGTCCTGTAAAGCTCCCTCTTGTGGAGATAATGTGCAATATCTACACATATTATGATTCATTGACTCAATTGGTGATGATGACATCCTTCATGAATGGAGTCTGGCCATGCTTCCCTGCCAGTAAAATGCTACATCCCCTATTTATTGTGACAGTTAGCTATTACTAACTTATTTAATTCTTTAAATTATGCAAACGAAGGACAGTGCCATCACCGATTACGGTTAGGGTGCAAATACCTGTCAGGGACAAGGTTAGGAAAGTTGTAGACATGGGCAGAGCGTTTTCTGAATGATCTATGCATCTCCCAGAGTACGAGGGATGCTGGGTGATTGAGTCCAGAATGTTGCACGGTGCCCTCCGAGAAGTACAAGGACTTCATCAAGGCCGGCACGGTGGTCTGGGTGTTGACTACCTGCTCTTCCTCCACATCTTCACACCGGTTGTGATCTGCCATGAGAAGAAGGAGTGGCACTAGGAGGTCGGCACCATCACCGAGACCTGGCAATAGGATGACGACTCAGAACATGAAAGAACATCTCTCTCTCAGCTCTGCGGGTGATGCCTTTCCTGCAGCCATCTTTATAGCTGATAGCAACATTTTAGCAACTACTGCTATGCCAGGTATAGGCCCATCATCTCAGGTACTGCAACACCCCAAAAGAGATTCAGGCACTGGGGATGATGTCAGGCTGACAGTGTTCACCAGGCAAGACAGTATGTTTATCTGATTATTAACTTATGGAATTCTAAAAACCCGTGATGACAGCATAGTTTATCATGTCTCCCATATCTGCCCAGGAATTGATGATACAAAAAGTTCAACTACTTACATATTTAAAATTGCTATTATTAAATTGTTTCATTATATAATCTGTGAACCCTGAAGTTTGGTGCCACCTTGTGTGACTCAATTGTGACACATGATTTAACTATCTGATTATTACATTATTCAAATCTGTCTTTTACTACTCCAGGAAGAGTGGAGTCTGGAACCACCTTGTTGGTCTTAATTGTCTCTTGTGATTTCATTATTTATTTATTTAATAAATGGGGATATCATTTGTTATCTCTCTAGGACTGAATTAGGAGGAATTATCTCATTCATTCATTTTTTTTGTTCAAATCTATGGTTAAAAACTCAATGATCTCTTCAGGTTTGAGCAATCTTGTAGAAGTCACATATAAAACATCCACTTGTTTAATTTTTACATTTAATTATTAAAATCTGGCATTATTTATTCAGGGATCACATGAGATTTGGGGCTCCTTATGGGAGTCAATCATGCCAGACCAACACAACATGTAATACTAAACTTACTTAACTGTGAAATTAGGAAATTAAATCTTAATTCATCATTTAATTAACATATTTAAAATAAAGGTGATGTTTTGGACCGTAAGATAGTTTGGAGTCAGATTTTTGGAGTTGATGATGTGACATCATCTCAGTACTTGACTATTTAGCTATTTAAATAGACCATTGCATCAGAAATAGTTTTACGAGGTTGGTGCCATCTTGTCAGAGTTAATATAAAACTCCAACTAATTAATTAGCAATTTAAGTTTTTAATATACATAATTATTCCAGGAAGAGAACAGTCTGACTTCTCCATGTGGGATTTAATTATGCACTATCATGTCATCATTCAAATATTTCATTTTATATTAATTATTAAAATCAATGAAAATGATGTCCTTCATTACTGGAGTCTGTCCATTCCTCCCTGGGTGTTAAATGTGTGTCATATTTAATTATCTAAGTATTACTCCTGGACAATCACTGGAGTTTGGTTCCATCCTATGAAAGTTGAGTATGCATGACTTTCAAATTATTTACTTATTTGATTACCTATATAATGCAGGTACCATCCATTATGGGTTTGGCTGCTGTGTGATTGACACATATAGGAGATTGGTATCAAAAGCAGTGCACAGAGAATGACAGACACTGGGATATTAATTGATTATTGATCACATAATAATAGATCTTTAACGATCCCTAAGCCTACACTTACAAATGGATTTTCGCCTTCTTGAAGGAAGTTAACAATGGAAAACTCAACTTTTGATGAATAATTGTGAGTCTCATTATCTTTTAAACCATAGTTACTTCTTAGGAGAGAGAACATTCATATACAGAAGTCTTTGACCAGTTTTTCCACAGATTATATTCTCCGATATCAGGTAATCTTGAATTGGGTAACCAGTAATAGCTGTAGGCAAGCTTCCAGAGATTTGGCTATGACTTGGTTAGGGTAATGAGTTGCTGACATTAAACGTTTTAGGAGATAGTTATCTTGGAAGCTTTTCATGTCCAATTATAACACTTTATCGAAGCTGCTCTCTGGTATTTGGCCCATGATACCAGGATACAGAATGCAAGCATTGTTGCCAGGCAATCTTTATGATCCAACATTCTGTCACTTTCTAGTTCACCTCCCACATGCTAAACTTAGCATACCCAAAGATGGACTAAATTTATAGCCTCACTGATTTTCTCGCAAAAACGATGCAGGGCTCTTTTTTGAGTTATACATATTTACCAGTCTCTCAAGCTACAACAAACCTATAGTTATATAAGCATGAAAAGGAAATAGTCATAGATTTAAATAATTAAGATATAATGAAGAATAATTGAATAATGACATGGTGGTGCATACTTAAATCCCACATGGAGAAGTCAGACTGATTTCTTGCTGGAATCATGATTTATTTAAAAATTAAATTGATAATTAATTAGTAGAAGTTTTATATTGACTCTGACATGATGGCACCAAATTCGTAAAACTATGGCTGATCAAAGGATCTATTGAAATAGCTAAATAATCAAGAAATGAAATGGTGTTACATCATCAACTCCCAAATCTGACTCCAGAAGGGACTTATGGTCCATAACATCATCTTTACCTTAAACACATTAACTAAATGATGAATTATTATTTATTTTCCCTATTTTACAGTTAAATAAGTAAGTGTAGTATTTGATGATGTGATGGTCTGGCATGACTGACTCCCACAAAGCGATTCAAATCTCGAGTGATCACTGAATAAAAAATGACAGATCTTCATAATTAAATGAATAAAAATTAAACAAGTGGATGGTGTTTTGTACGTGACTCCTACAATATTGATCAAAACTGAAGAGATCCAAAGTCCAAAAGGGACTTACGGTCTAGAACATTACCTGTATTTAAATACGTTAATTAAATGATGAATTAATATTTAATTTCCTATTTCCTCAGATAAATGAGTAATTATAGTATTAGATAATGTGATGGTCTGGCAAGATGGACTCCATGAGGAGCCTCAAAACTCCAGTGATCACTGAATACATGCTGACAGATTTTCATAATCAAATGAGTAAATACTAAACAAGTGGATAGTGTTTTATTCATAAAGCCTAAAAGATTGCTCAATACTGAAAAGACATTGAGTTCTTAATCATAGATTTGAATAAAAAATGAATGAATAAATACATAATTTCTCATAATTCACCCCTGGAGAGATAACAAATGATATCAACATTGATTTAAATAAATCAATAAATAATGAAATCACAAGAGACAATTTAACACCAACATGATGGATCCAGACTCCACTCTTCCTGGAGAAGAAAAAGACAGATTTGAATAGTGAAATAATCATATAGTTTGATCATCTGTCACGCTTGAGTCACACAAGGTGGCCCCAAACTTCAGAGTTCACAGATTATATAATGAAACAATTTAATAATTACATCTTTAAAGTAGTAAGTCGTTGACCTTTTTGTATCATCAATTCATGGGAAGACTGGCCAGATATGAAAAAGTATGGTGTAGTCAGGGAATTTTAAAATTCCATAAGTTAATCTTCAGATAATCATACTGTCTTGCCTGGTGAATTCTGTTTGCCTGGTATACTCACCAGTGCCTGAATCTCTATTGTGTTGCTGTAGGAACTGAGGTAATTGGCCCATTCCGGGTTCTGGGTCGTCATCCTTTCGCGAGGTCTCGGTGATGGTGCCGATCTCCTTGTGCCACTAATTCTTATCATCATAGATCACAACTGATGTGAATGAAGATGTGTAGGAAGAGCAGGTAGTCAACACCCAGTCCACCATGCCGGCCTTGGTGAAGTCCTGGTATTTCTCGGAGGGCACCATGCAATCTTCTGAACTCAATCATTTAGTATCCCTAGTCCCCTAGGAGATGCATAGATCATTCAGAAAATGCTCTGCCCATGTCTACAACATTCCTAACTTTGTCCCTGACAGATATTTGCATCCTAATGGTAATCAGTGATGGCAATGACTGTCATTTAAATAATTGAAAGAATTAATAAGTCAGTAATAGCTAACTGTCTCAATAAAGTGGTGATGTAGCACATAACTGGCAGGGAAGCATGGCCAGACTGTAGTCATGAAGAATGCCAACATCATCAACTGTAACAATGAATCCTAAAATGTGATGATATTGCACATTAACTCCACAAGAGGGAGCTTTTTTGAAGTTAATGGAGGATTTTTGGTTTACATAACTATAGAGATATTTACATTATCTGGGGTATTAACACAAATTGTCAATTTTTATACTTTAATTCTGTAATTAGATGATCTCTGGCTCCAAAATTCCAGGTGTTATGGATGATATAAACATTGTTTTATATATTTAAATAATCAAATAATGAGTTCATGTAGCATCATCCAGTACCCTAAGGTGGCTCCGTACCAGACTCGAGAACGATGCTGTTGTGATTAATTTAAATATTTTAGCTATGTAATTCATAATTAGATGGTCTATAATAATTGCCTGCCATATCGTGGAATCACAATGCACTGATCATGGATTATCTAATGTCCTATTTTAATAATCAAATAACAACATAATTAGAGGATGAAATGGTCTGCCATACTCGACACAATTGGCTCTCAGTTGAATCCCATATGATTGTGTGAAACTCCCAGGTTCATCCCTTATTTAATCTCAGAGTTGAGTAATAAAATGTTTAAATGCTGAAATGTCATTTTGTATGCAGGGTTTTTAGAAGATAGCAAATATTTAATGTTGGACAGCTGCCTCAAAAGAGATGGACTGAAATCCAATAATCACTAAGTCTAATCGAACAAATGGATTATCACCTTCTTGAAGGAAGTAAACAATGGAAAACTCACCTTTTGATGAATAATTGTGAGTCTTATTATCTTTTGTTCCATAGTTGTACTTCTTAGGAGAGAGATCATCCATAAACAGAAGCCTTGGAACTGTTTATCCACAGACTATGTTCTCTGATAATTAGGTAATCTTGAATTTGGTAACCAGTAAAAGTTGTAGGCAAACTTCCAGAGATTTGGCTATGACTTGTTTAGGCAAATCACATGCTGTCATAAATAGTTTTAGGAGATCTTTATCTTGGGACACTGTAATGTCCCATGATAACACTTTCTGGATGATGCTCTCTGGCCCTTGGCCCATGATATCATGATACAGAATGCAAGCAGGGTTGCCAGGCAACATTTATGAACCAACATTCTGTCACATTCTAGTGCCTCTCCCACAGGCTAAAAAGAGCATACCCACCGATGAACTAACCTTACAGCCTCACTGATTTTCTCACAAAAAAAAAGCAGGGCTCTTTCTTTTCAGTTCTACATATTTACCAGTCTCTCAAGCTACCACATGACTATAGTGACAAAAGCATGAAAACAAAAGCATCATTATGCCATTCAAGTACATTTATGAGTATTTTAAACCTGTTTTCTATGCTGCAATTTGCTAATTTCTAAATGGAAACAATACAGTTAATCGCCTCTACCATCATCCTTTTCCCTTTCTTGAAAATAAAATAAATTCCTCTTCATCCTCTTACCATTAGAGGAGCTTGACCCCATGGTTTCTCAGAGTTGTGTAGATTTGCATTAGGCTGATGATTAAGGATTTTGAGCAGTGTCTTATGTTTCTTTCGGTCATTTTGGATTCCTCAATTGACTTTTCTCTATCAAGTCCTGTATCCTGCTTTCTAATATGGTTATTTAGAGTGATTAATTGTTGGTGGTGTGTCATGTTATCAGCCCGACAGAGTTCATTAGATGAGATTCCCTGATCAGGAGATTATTCAGTTATTCCATTTTTAAAATAGGTGGTCACTGTGTCCTTCATGGGTCAGTTCTGTTGCAACCTCTCAGAAACTGATGATGCGAAACAGTACAGTTTTTTAAAATCGTGTAATCATTCGATTGTTAAAAATCTACTATTACGTAATCAGTAATCACTGCATAAGGCAGTGTCCCCCATTCTCTGGGCACTGCTTCTGGTACCGATCTCCTGCTCTGTCAATCCCACAGAAGCCACATGACAGATGACACCATCATTACTTACGCAATCAAGTAAGTTAAAAATTGGATAGTCCTCCATACTTAACTTTCAAAAGATGGAACCATACTCCAGTGATTGTCAAGGAAGTAGTACTTAGATGATTAAATAATGCCACGTGATTAACTCCCATGGAGGAATGGCCCGACTCCCGTCAAGAAGAACAACATCGTCATCGATTGAAATAATTAATATATAATGAAAAAATGATTGAAAAATGACATGGTGGTGCACACTTAAATCCCACATGGAGTAGTCAGAATGATCTCTTCCTGGAATAATGATGTTTTTAAAAATTTAAATTGATAATTAATTAGTGGGCCTTTTATAGTAACACTGACGAGATGGCACCAAAGTCCTAAACCTATCGCTGATGTAAAGATCTATTTACACAGCTAAATGATGAAGTAATGAGATGATATTACATCATCAACTCCCACAATCTGACTCCAAAAGGGACTTAGGGTCCATAACATTACCTGTCTTGTAAATACGTCAATTAAATGATGAATTATTACCTAATTTCCTAGTTTAACAGTTAAAGAAGCAAGTGTAGTATTAGATTATGTGATGGTCTGGTACAACGGTCTCCCCAAAGGAGGCTCAAAACTCCAGTGATCACTGAATACATAATGACACATTTTCATCATAAAATGAATAAACATTAAACAAGTGGATGGTGTTTTATGAGTGAAGCCTAAATGATTGCTCAATACTGAATAGACATTGAGTTCTTAATCTTAGATTTGAACAAAAAATGAATGAATAAAGAGAAAGTTTCTCATAATTCACCCTTAGAGAGATAACAAAATGATATCAACATTGATTTAAATAAGGAAAGGAAGAAAGGAAGAAAGAATTCACAAGATACAATTTAACACCAACATGGTGGATCAAGACTACACTCTTCCTGGAGTAGAAATAGACAGATTTGAAGAATGAAATAATCAGATATTTAGATAGTCTGTCACACTTGAGTCACACAAGGTGGCGCCAAACTTCAGGGATCACAGATTATATAATGAAAGAATTTAATAATTACATCTTTAAATATGTAAGCCGTTGACCTTTTTTTGTAACATCAATTCCTGGGCAGACTTGCCAGGTATGAAACTGTATGCTGTCATCACACAATTTTAAAATGCCATCAGTTAATCGTCAGATAATCATACTGTCTTGCGTGATGAATTGGCTTGAACTCATCACAAGCGCCTGAATCTCTGTTGTGTTGTGGCAGGACGTGAGATAATGGGCCCAATTCTGGCATAGCAGTAGTAGCCACAATGTTGATAACAGCTGAAAAGATGGCTACAGCAGGGGCATCACCAGCATAGCTGAGAGAGAGAGATGTTCCTCCGTGTTCTGAGTCGTCATCCTATTGCCAGGTCTCGGTGATGGTGCCGACCTCCTAGTGCCACTCCTTCTTCTCATGGCAGATCACAACCGGTGTGAAGATGTGGAGGAAGAGCAGGTAGTCAACACCCAGACCACCGTGCCGGCCTTGATGAAGTCCTTGTACTTCTCGGAGGGCACCGTGCAACATTCTGGACTCAATCACCCAGCATCCCTCGTACTCTGGGAGATGCATAGATCATTCAGAAAACGCTCTGCCCATGTCTACAACTTTCCTAACCTTGTCCCTGACAGGTATTTGCACCCTAACCGTAATCGGTGATGGCACTGTCCTTCGTTTGCATAATTTAAAGAATTAAATAAGTTAGTAATAGCTAACTGTCACAATAAATAGGGGATGTAGCATTTTACTGGCAGGGAAGCATGGCCAGACTCCATTCATGAAGGATGTCATCATCACCAATTGAGTCAATGAATCATAATATGTGTAGATATTGCACATTATCTCCACAAGAGGGAGCTTTACAGGACTCTTCATGGAATGGAGGATTGTTGTTTACATAACTATACAAATATTTACATTATCCTGGGGATTAACACAGATTGTCAGTTTAAAGTAATTAATTACGTAATTAGGTGATCTGTGGCACCAGATTCCAGGTGTCATGGACGATAAAATCATTGTTTTATATAACTAAATAATCAAATAATGAGTTCATGTAACATCATCCACTTCCCTAAGGTGGCTCCAAACCAGGCTCATGAACGATGCTGTCGTGATTAATTTAAATATTTTAACTACATAATTGATATTAAGATGGTCTATAATAATTGCCTCCCACATCGCGTCACCACAATCCACTGATCATGGATTATCTAATGTCCAATTTTAATAAACAAATAACAACATAACCAGAGGATGAAATGGTCTGCCATGCTCCACACAATTGAGTCTCAGTTGACTCCCACATGATTGTGGGAAATTCCAAGTTTCATCCCTTATTTAATCGCAGAGCAGAGTAGTAACATGTTTAAATGCTGAACTCTCATTGTGTATGCAGGGTTTTTAGAAGATATCACATATTTAATGTTGGACGGCTGCCTCAAAAGAGATGGACTGAAATCTAACAATCGCTAAGTCTACTCTAACAAACGGATTATCACCTTCCTGAAGGAATTCAACAATGTCAAACTCACCTTTTTGATGAATAATCGTGAGTCTTATTATCTTTTGTTCCATAGTTTTACTTCTGAGGAGAGAGAGTATTCATAAACAGAAGTCTCTGAACTGTTTCTCCACAGCCTATGTCCTCTGATGAGGTAATCTTGCATTTGGTAACCAGTAAAAGCCGTAGGCAAACTTCCAGAGGTATGGCTATGACTTGGTTAGGCGAATCAAATGCTGTCATGAAAAGTTTTAGGAGATAGTTATCTTGGGAGACTGTAATGTCCCAAGATAACTCTTTCTCGAAGCTGCTCTCTCGTCCTTGGCCCATGATACCAGGATACAGAATGCAAGCAGGGTTGCCAGGCTACATTTATGAACCAACATTTTGTCACATTCTAGTGCCCCTCCCACAGGCTTAAAGGAGTATACGCACCGATGAACTAACCTTACAGCCTCACTGAGTTTCTCACAAAAACAAAGCAGGGCTCTTTCTTTTGAGTTCTACATATTTACCCGTCTCTCAAGCTACAACATGGCTATAGTGACATAAGCATGAAAACGAAAGCATCATTGTGCCATTCAAGTACAGTGATGAGTATTTTAAACCTGTTTTCTATGCTGCAATTTGCTAATTTCTAAATGGAAACAATACAGTTAATCGCCTCTACCATCATCCTTTTCCCTTTCTTGAAAATAAAATAAATTCCTCTTCATCCTCTTACCATTAGAGGAGCTTGACCCCATGGTTTCTCAGAGTTGTGTAGATTTGCATTAGGCTGATGATTAAGGATTTTGAGCAGTGTCTTATGTTTCTTTCGGTCATTTTGGATTCCTCAATTGACTTTTCTCTATTAAGTCCTGTATCCTGCTTTCTAATATGGTTATTTAGAGTGATTATTTGTTGGTGGTGTGTCATGTTATCAGCCCGACAGAGTTCATTAGATGAGATTCCCTGATCAGGAGATTATTCAGTTATTCCATTTTTAAAATAGGTGGTCACTGTGTCCTTCATGGGTCAGTTCTGTTGCAACCTCTCAGAAACTGATGATGCGAAACAGTACAGTTTTTTAAAATCGTGTAATCATTCGATTGTTAAAAATCTACTATTACGTAATCAGTAATCACTGCATAAGGCAGTGTCCCCCATTCTCTGGGCACTGCTTCTGGTACCGATCTCCTGCTCTGTCAATCCCACAACAGCCACATGAGGGATGACACCATCATTACTTACACAATCAAGTAAGTTAAAAATTGGATAGTCCTCCATACTTAACTTTCAAAAGATGGAACCATACTCCAGTGATTGTCAAGGAAGTAGTACTTAGATGATTAAATAATGCCACGTGATTAACTCCCATGGAGGAATGGCCCGACTCCCGTCAAGAAGAACAACATCGTCATCGATTGAAATAATTAATATATAATGAAAAAATGATTGAAAAATGACATGGTGGTGCACACTTAAATCCCACATGGAGTAGTCAGAATGATCTCTTCCTGGAATAATGATGTTTTTAAAAAATTAAATTGATAATTAATTAGTGGGCCTTTTATAGTAACACTGACGAGATGGCACCAAAGTCCTAAACCTATCGCTGATGTAAAGATCTATTTACACAGCTAAATGATGAAGTAATGAGATGATATTACATCATCAACTCCCACAATCTGACTCCAAAAGGGACTTAGGGTCCATAACATTACCTGTCTTGTAAATACGTCAATTAAATGATGAATTATTACCTAATTTCCTAGTTTAACAGTTAAAGAAGCAAGTGTAGTATTAGATTATGTGATGGTCTGGTACAATGGTCTCCCCTAAGGAGGCTCAAAACTCCAGTGATCACTGAATACATAATGACAGATTTTCATCATAAAATGAATAAACATTAAACAAGTGGATGGTGTTTTATATGTGAAGCCTAAATGATTGCTCAATACTGAATAGACATTGAGTTCTTAATCTTAGATTTGAACAAAAAATGAATGAATAAAGAGAAAGTTTCTCATAATTCACCCTTAGAGAGATAACAAAATGATATCAACATTGATTTAAATAAGGAAAGGAAGAAAGGAAGAAAGAATTCACAAGATACAATTTAACACCAACATGGTGGATCAAGACTACACTCTTCCTGGAGTAGAAATAGACAGATTTGAAGAATGAAATAATCAGATATTTAGATAGTCTGTCACACTTGAGTCACACAAGGTGGCGCCAAACTTCAGGGATCACAGATTATATAATGAAAGAATTTAATAATTACATCTTTAAATATGTAAGCCGTTGACCTTTTTTTGTAACATCAATTCCTGGGCAGACTTGCCAGGTATGAAACTGTATGCTGTCATCACACAATTTTAAAATGCCATCAGTTAATCGTCAGATAATCATACTGTCTTGCGTGATGAATTGGCTTGAACTCATCACAAGCGCCTGAATCTCTGTTGTGTTGTGGCAGGACGTGAGATAATGGGCCCAATTCTGGCATAGCAGTAGTAGCCACAATGTTGATAACAGCTGAAAAGATGGCTACAGCAGGGGCATCACCAGCATAGCTGAGAGAGAGAGATGTTCCTCCGTGTTCTGAGTCGTCATCCTATTGCCAGGTCTCGGTGATGGTGCCGACCTCCTAGTGCCACTCCTTCTTCTCATGGCAGATCACAACCGGTGTGAAGATGTGGAGGAAGAGCAGGTAGTCAACACCCAGACCACCGTGCCGGCCTTGATGAAGTCCTTGTACTTCTCGGAGGGCACCGTGCAACATTCTGGACTCAATCACCCAGCATCCCTCGTACTCTGGGAGATGCATAGATCATTCAGAAAACGCTCTGCCCATGTCTACAACTTTCCTAACCTTGTCCCTGACAGGTATTTGCACCCTAACCGTAATCGGTGATGGCACTGTCCTTCGTTTGCATAATTTAAAAGAATTAAATAAGTTAGTAATAGCTAACTGTCACAATAAATAGGGGATGTAGCATTTTACTGGCAGGGAAGCATGGCCAGACTCCATTCATGAAGGATGTCATCATCACCAATTGAGTCAATGAATCATAATATGTGTAGATATTGCACATTATCTCCACAAGAGGGAGCTTTACAGGACTCTTCATGGAATGGAGGATTGTTGTTTACATAACTATACAAATATTTACATTATCCTGGGGATTAACACAGATTATCAGTTTAAAGTAATTAATTACGTAATTAGGTGATCTGTGGCACCAGATTCCAGGTGTCATGGACGATAAAATCATTGTTTTATATAACTAAATAATCAAATAATGAGTTCATGTAACATCATCCACTTCCCTAAGGTGGCTCCAAACCAGGCTCATGAACGATGCTGTCGTGATTAATTTAAATATTTTAACTACATAATTGATATTAAGATGGTCTATAATAATTGCCTCCCACATCGCGTCACCACAATCCACTGATCATGGATTATCTAATGTCCAATTTTAATAAACAAATAACAACATAACCAGAGGATGAAATGGTCTGCCATGCTCCACACAATTGAGTCTCAGTTGACTCCCACATGATTGTGGGAAATTCCAAGTTTCATCCCTTATTTAATCGCAGAGCAGAGTAGTAACATGTTTAAATGCTGAACTGTCATTGTGTATGCAGGGTTTTTAGAAGATATCACATATTTAATGTTGGACGGCTGCCTCAAAAGAGATGGACTGAAATCTAACAATCGCTAAGTCTACTCTAACAAACGGATTATCACCTTCCTGAAGGAATTCAACAATGTCAAACTCACCTTTTTGATGAATAATCGTGAGTCTTATTATCTTTTGTTCCATAGTTTTACTTCTGAGGAGAGAGAGTATTCATAAACAGAAGTCTCTGAACTGTTTCTCCACAGCCTATGTCCTCTGATGAGGTAATCTTGCATTTGGTAACCAGTAAAAGCCGTAGGCAAACTTCCAGAGGTATGGCTATGACTTGGTTAGGCGAATCAAATGCTGTCATGAAAAGTTTTAGGAGATAGTTATCTTGGGAGACTGTAATGTCCCAAGATAACTCTTTCTCGAAGCTGCTCTCTCGTCCTTGGCCCATGATACCAGGATACAGAATGCAAGCAGGGTTGCCAGGCTACATTTATGAACCAACATTTTGTCACATTCTAGTGCCCCTCCCACAGGCTTAAAGGAGTATACGCACCGATGAACTAACCTTACAGCCTCACTGAGTTTCTCACAAAAACAAAGCAGGGCTCTTTCTTTTGAGTTCTACATATTTACCCGTCTCTCAAGCTACAACATGGCTATAGTGACATAAGCATGAAAACGAAAGCATCATTGTGCCATTCAAGTACAGTGATGAGTATTTTAAACCTGTTTTCTATGCTGCAATTTGCTAATTTCTAAATGGAAACAATACAGTTAATCGCCTCTACCATCATCCTTTTCCCTTTCTTGAAAATAAAATAAATTCCTCTTCATCCTCTTACCATTAGAGGAGCTTGACCCCATGGTTTCTCAGAGTTGTGTAGATTTGCATTAGGCTGATGATTAAGGATTTTGAGCAGTGTCTTATGTTTCTTTCGGTCATTTTGGATTCCTCAATTGACTTTTCTCTATTAAGTCCTGTATCCTGCTTTCTAATATGGTTATTTAGAGTGATTATTTGTTGGTGGTGTGTCATGTTATCAGCCCGACAGAGTTCATTAGATGAGATTCCCTGATCAGGAGATTATTCAGTTATTCCATTTTTAAAATAGGTGGTCACTGTGTCCTTCATGGGTCAGTTCTGTTGCAACCTCTCAGAAACTGATGATGCGAAACAGTACAGTTTTTTAAAATCGTGTAATCATTCGATTGTTAAAAATCTACTATTACGTAATCAGTAATCACTGCATAAGGCAGTGTCCCCCATTCTCTGGGCACTGCTTCTGGTACCGATCTCCTGCTCTGTCAATCCCACAACAGCCACATGAGGGATGACACCATCATTACTTACACAATCAAGTAAGTTAAAAATTGGATAGTCCTCCATACTTAACTTTCAAAAGATGGAACCATACTCCAGTGATTGTCAAGGAAGTAGTACTTAGATGATTAAATAATGGCACGTGATTAACTCCCATGGAGGAATGGCCCGACTCCCGTCAAGAAGAACAACATCGTCATCGATTGAAATAATTAATATATAATGAAAAAATGATTGAAAAATGACATGGTGGTGCACACTTAAATCCCACATGGAGTAGTCAGAATGATCTCTTCCTGGAATAATGATGTTTTTAAAAAATTAAATTGATAATTAATTAGTGGGCCTTTTATAGTAACACTGACGAGATGGCACCAAAGTCCTAAACCTATCGCTGATGTAAAGATCTATTTACACAGCTAAATGATGAAGTAATGAGATGATATTACATCATCAACTCCCACAATCTGACTCCAAAAGGGACTTAGGGTCCATAACATTACCTGTCTTGTAAATACGTCAATTAAATGATGAATTATTACCTAATTTCCTAGTTTAACAGTTAAAGAAGCAAGTGTAGTATTAGATTATGTGATGGTCTGGTACAATGGTCTCCCCTAAGGAGGCTCAAAACTCCAGTGATCACTGAATACATAATGACAGATTTTCATCATAAAATGAATAAACATTAAACAAGTGGATGGTGTTTTATATGTGAAGCCTAAATGATTGCTCAATACTGAATAGACATTGAGTTCTTAATCTTAGATTTGAACAAAAAATGAATGAATAAAGAGAAAGTTTCTCATAATTCACCCTTAGAGAGATAACAAAATGATATCAACATTGATTTAAATAAGGAAAGGAAGAAAGGAAGAAAGAATTCACAAGATACAATTTAACACCAACATGGTGGATCAAGACTACACTCTTCCTGGAGTAGAAATAGACAGATTTGAAGAATGAAATAATCAGATATTTAGATAGTCTGTCACACTTGAGTCACACAAGGTGGCGCCAAACTTCAGGGATCACAGATTATATAATGAAAGAATTTAATAATTACATCTTTAAATATGTAAGCCGTTGACCTTTTTTTGTAACATCAATTCCTGGGCAGACTTGCCAGGTATGAAACTGTATGCTGTCATCACACAATTTTAAAATGCCATCAGTTAATCGTCAGATAATCATACTGTCTTGCGTGATGAATTGGCTTGAACTCATCACAAGCGCCTGAATCTCTGTTGTGTTGTGGCAGGACGTGAGATAATGGGCCCAATTCTGGCATAGCAGTAGTAGCCACAATGTTGATAACAGCTGAAAAGATGGCTACAGCAGGGGCATCACCAGCATAGCTGAGAGAGAGAGATGTTCCTCCGTGTTCTGAGTCGTCATCCTATTGCCAGGTCTCGGTGATGGTGCCGACCTCCTAGTGCCACTCCTTCTTCTCATGGCAGATCACAACCGGTGTGAAGATGTGGAGGAAGAGCAGGTAGTCAACACCCAGACCACCGTGCCGGCCTTGATGAAGTCCTTGTACTTCTCGGAGGGCACCGTGCAACATTCTGGACTCAATCACCCAGCATCCCTCGTACTCTGGGAGATGCATAGATCATTCAGAAAACGCTCTGCCCATGTCTACAACTTTCCTAACCTTGTCCCTGACAGGTATTTGCACCCTAACCGTAATCGGTGATGGCACTGTCCTTCGTTTGCATAATTTAAAAGAATTAAATAAGTTAGTAATAGCTAACTGTCACAATAAATAGGGGATGTAGCATTTTACTGGCAGGGAAGCATGGCCAGACTCCATTCATGAAGGATGTCATCATCACCAATTGAGTCAATGAATCATAATATGTGTAGATATTGCACATTATCTCCACAAGAGGGAGCTTTACAGGACTCTTCATGGAATGGAGGATTGTTGTTTACATAACTATACAAATATTTACATTATCCTGGGGATTAACACAGATTATCAGTTTAAAGTAATTAATTACGTAATTAGGTGATCTGTGGCACCAGATTCCAGGTGTCATGGACGATAAAATCATTGTTTTATATAACTAAATAATCAAATAATGAGTTCATGTAACATCATCCACTTCCCTAAGGTGGCTCCAAACCAGGCTCATGAACGATGCTGTCGTGATTAATTTAAATATTTTAACTACATAATTGATATTAAGATGGTCTATAATAATTGCCTCCCACATCGCGTCACCACAATCCACTGATCATGGATTATCTAATGTCCAATTTTAATAAACAAATAACAACATAACCAGAGGATGAAATGGTCTGCCATGCTCCACACAATTGAGTCTCAGTTGACTCCCACATGATTGTGGGAAATTCCAAGTTTCATCCCTTATTTAATCGCAGAGCAGAGTAGTAACATGTTTAAATGCTGAACTGTCATTGTGTATGCAGGGTTTTTAGAAGATATCACATATTTAATGTTGGACGGCTGCCTCAAAAGAGATGGACTGAAATCTAACAATCGCTAAGTCTACTCTAACAAACGGATTATCACCTTCCTGAAGGAATTCAACAATGTCAAACTCACCTTTTTGATGAATAATCGTGAGTCTTATTATCTTTTGTTCCATAGTTTTACTTCTGAGGAGAGAGAGTATTCATAAACAGAAGTCTCTGAACTGTTTCTCCACAGCCTATGTCCTCTGATGAGGTAATCTTGCATTTGGTAACCAGTAAAAGCCGTAGGCAAACTTCCAGAGGTATGGCTATGACTTGGTTAGGCGAATCAAATGCTGTCATGAAAAGTTTTAGGAGATAGTTATCTTGGGAGACTGTAATGTCCCAAGATAACTCTTTCTCGAAGCTGCTCTCTCGTCCTTGGCCCATGATACCAGGATACAGAATGCAAGCAGGGTTGCCAGGCTACATTTATGAACCAACATTTTGTCACATTCTAGTGCCCCTCCCACAGGCTTAAAGGAGTATACGCACCGATGAACTAACCTTACAGCCTCACTGAGTTTCTCACAAAAACAAAGCAGGGCTCTTTCTTTTGAGTTCTACATATTTACCCGTCTCTCAAGCTACAACATGGCTATAGTGACATAAGCATGAAAACGAAAGCATCATTGTGCCATTCAAGTACAGTGATGAGTATTTTAAACCTGTTTTCTATGCTGCAATTTGCTAATTTCTAAATGGAAACAATACAGTTAATCGCCTCTACCATCATCCTTTTCCCTTTCTTGAAAATAAAATAAATTCCTCTTCATCCTCTTACCATTAGAGGAGCTTGACCCCATGGTTTCTCAGAGTTGTGTAGATTTGCATTAGGCTGATGATTAAGGATTTTGAGCAGTGTCTTATGTTTCTTTCGGTCATTTTGGATTCCTCAATTGACTTTTCTCTATTAAGTCCTGTATCCTGCTTTCTAATATGGTTATTTAGAGTGATTATTTGTTGGTGGTGTGTCATGTTATCAGCCCGACAGAGTTCATTAGATGAGATTCCCTGATCAGGAGATTATTCAGTTATTCCATTTTTAAAATAGGTGGTCACTGTGTCCTTCATGGGTCAGTTCTGTTGCAACCTCTCAGAAACTGATGATGCGAAACAGTACAGTTTTTTAAAATCGTGTAATCATTCGATTGTTAAAAATCTACTATTACGTAATCAGTAATCACTGCATAAGGCAGTGTCCCCCATTCTCTGGGCACTGCTTCTGGTACCGATCTCCTGCTCTGTCAATCCCACAACAGCCACATGAGGGATGACACCATCATTACTTACACAATCAAGTAAGTTAAAAATTGGATAGTCCTCCATACTTAACTTTCAAAAGATGGAACCATACTCCAGTGATTGTCAAGGAAGTAGTACTTAGATGATTAAATAATGCCACGTGATTAACTCCCATGGAGGAATGGCCCGACTCCCGTCAAGAAGAACAACATCGTCATCGATTGAAATAATTAATATATAATGAAAAAATGATTGAAAAATGACATGGTGGTGCACACTTAAATCCCACATGGAGTAGTCAGAATGATCTCTTCCTGGAATAATGATGTTTTTAAAAAATTAAATTGATAATTAATTAGTGGGCCTTTTATAGTAACACTGACGAGATGGCACCAAAGTCCTAAACCTATCGCTGATGTAAAGATCTATTTACACAGCTAAATGATGAAGTAATGAGATGATATTACATCATCAACTCCCACAATCTGACTCCAAAAGGGACTTAGGGTCCATAACATTACCTGTCTTGTAAATACGTCAATTAAATGATGAATTATTACCTAATTTCCTAGTTTAACAGTTAAAGAAGCAAGTGTAGTATTAGATTATGTGATGGTCTGGTACAATGGTCTCCCCTAAGGAGGCTCAAAACTCCAGTGATCACTGAATACATAATGACAGATTTTCATCATAAAATGAATAAACATTAAACAAGTGGATGGTGTTTTATATGTGAAGCCTAAATGATTGCTCAATACTGAATAGACATTGAGTTCTTAATCTTAGATTTGAACAAAAAATGAATGAATAAAGAGAAAGTTTCTCATAATTCACCCTTAGAGAGATAACAAAATGATATCAACATTGATTTAAATAAGGAAAGGAAGAAAGGAAGAAAGAATTCACAAGATACAATTTAACACCAACATGGTGGATCAAGACTACACTCTTCCTGGAGTAGAAATAGACAGATTTGAAGAATGAAATAATCAGATATTTAGATAGTCTGTCACACTTGAGTCACACAAGGTGGCGCCAAACTTCAGGGATCACAGATTATATAATGAAAGAATTTAATAATTACATCTTTAAATATGTAAGCCGTTGACCTTTTTTTGTAACATCAATTCCTGGGCAGACTTGCCAGGTATGAAACTGTATGCTGTCATCACACAATTTTAAAATGCCATCAGTTAATCGTCAGATAATCATACTGTCTTGCGTGATGAATTGGCTTGAACTCATCACAAGCGCCTGAATCTCTGTTGTGTTGTGGCAGGACGTGAGATAATGGGCCCAATTCTGGCATAGCAGTAGTAGCCACAATGTTGATAACAGCTGAAAAGATGGCTACAGCAGGGGCATCACCAGCATAGCTGAGAGAGAGAGATGTTCCTCCGTGTTCTGAGTCGTCATCCTATTGCCAGGTCTCGGTGATGGTGCCGACCTCCTAGTGCCACTCCTTCTTCTCATGGCAGATCACAACCGGTGTGAAGATGTGGAGGAAGAGCAGGTAGTCAACACCCAGACCACCGTGCCGGCCTTGATGAAGTCCTTGTACTTCTCGGAGGGCACCGTGCAACATTCTGGACTCAATCACCCAGCATCCCTCGTACTCTGGGAGATGCATAGATCATTCAGAAAACGCTCTGCCCATGTCTACAACTTTCCTAACCTTGTCCCTGACAGGTATTTGCACCCTAACCGTAATCGGTGATGGCACTGTCCTTCGTTTGCATAATTTAAAAGAATTAAATAAGTTAGTAATAGCTAACTGTCACAATAAATAGGGGATGTAGCATTTTACTGGCAGGGAAGCATGGCCAGACTCCATTCATGAAGGATGTCATCATCACCAATTGAGTCAATGAATCATAATATGTGTAGATATTGCACATTATCTCCACAAGAGGGAGCTTTACAGGACTCTTCATGGAATGGAGGATTGTTGTTTACATAACTATACAAATATTTACATTATCCTGGGGATTAACACAGATTGTCAGTTTAAAGTAATTAATTACGTAATTAGGTGATCTGTGGCACCAGATTCCAGGTGTCATGGACGATAAAATCATTGTTTTATATAACTAAATAATCAAATAATGAGTTCATGTAACATCATCCACTTCCCTAAGGTGGCTCCAAACCAGGCTCATGAACGATGCTGTCGTGATTAATTTAAATATTTTAACTACATAATTGATATTAAGATGGTCTATAATAATTGCCTCCCACATCGCGTCACCACAATCCACTGATCATGGATTATCTAATGTCCAATTTTAATAAACAAATAACAACATAACCAGAGGATGAAATGGTCTGCCATGCTCCACACAATTGAGTCTCAGTTGACTCCCACATGATTGTGGGAAATTCCAAGTTTCATCCCTTATTTAATCGCAGAGCAGAGTAGTAACATGTTTAAATGCTGAACTCTCATTGTGTATGCAGGGTTTTTAGAAGATATCACATATTTAATGTTGGACGGCTGCCTCAAAAGAGATGGACTGAAATCTAACAATCGCTAAGTCTACTCTAACAAACGGATTATCACCTTCCTGAAGGAATTCAACAATGTCAAACTCACCTTTTTGATGAATAATCGTGAGTCTTATTATCTTTTGTTCCATAGTTTTACTTCTGAGGAGAGAGAGTATTCATAAACAGAAGTCTCTGAACTGTTTCTCCACAGCCTATGTCCTCTGATGAGGTAATCTTGCATTTGGTAACCAGTAAAAGCCGTAGGCAAACTTCCAGAGGTATGGCTATGACTTGGTTAGGCGAATCAAATGCTGTCATGAAAAGTTTTAGGAGATAGTTATCTTGGGAGACTGTAATGTCCCAAGATAACTCTTTCTCGAAGCTGCTCTCTCGTCCTTGGCCCATGATACCAGGATACAGAATGCAAGCAGGGTTGCCAGGCTACATTTATGAACCAACATTTTGTCACATTCTAGTGCCCCTCCCACAGGCTTAAAGGAGTATACGCACCGATGAACTAACCTTACAGCCTCACTGAGTTTCTCACAAAAACAAAGCAGGGCTCTTTCTTTTGAGTTCTACATATTTACCCGTCTCTCAAGCTACAACATGGCTATAGTGACATAAGCATGAAAACGAAAGCATCATTGTGCCATTCAAGTACAGTGATGAGTATTTTAAACCTGTTTTCTATGCTGCAATTTGCTAATTTCTAAATGGAAAC
>NW_026125845.1:0-103220 GCF_943737965.1 Phodopus roborovskii | reverse complement strand
CTCTCAGTTGAGTGGCAGTGTCTTTATCTCCTGAGTGTCATCTGGTGTCCTGTGGCCTGGTGTGTTAACCCTCAGTTTTATGCAACTGGGATTTGGGTCTCCTTTCTCATATATTCCTGATCTGTGCGGAGAGTCCTTTCCTGTGCCAGTTTATTATTTTGTGAAGTAGCTTGCACTCTGCTGTGCTGGAGCTGAGTTTCAGTTCTTGACATCATGGCCTGTGTGTGTGTGTGTGTGTGTGTGTGTGTGTGTGTGTGTATTTGGGATGGAGATTCCTAATCAGAAGAGAAGGATCTCCTTTCCTTCTTGGAGGAGCTTCTCACCAGTTACATCTTCTGATCCACTGATCTTCTGTCCCTCAAGGAGATGTTTCCCATTAAATATAAGGCTCCACTGAGGTACAAGACACTGTCAGTTCCAAAACTGTGTGATTAAGGCAGACTCAAAATTCGGCAAGCTAAGTTGTGTACTTTGAGTGATGTGAGAACAGCTGCCATGGAGTACCCGGTAGCCTCCTGTGTGCAGAGGCACAGGCACAGCGTGTGACAAAGCCGGAGAAGTTTCAAGGATCAGGGATAGATAGCCCAGCAGGAGCAAACACCAGAAACCTAGAGAGGATCAAAGCAAATCCATTAGGAGAAATTCAAGGGACAAAACAACCGAGACAGAGTGGGATTGAGCATGGAAATTGCTGTTCATAGTTTTTTTTGTGAGATTGAGTGCTAACAGGAGAGCTAAGGATGTCTCCAGTGTGTGTGTGTGTTTTCACTCCATCAATGTGTCCAAGAACAGGGGAGCACTACACAGACAAAGAAGCGGCCTTAAGTATTTTTCCTGTCTGCTCTTTTCCAATGCAGAAACTCCAGAAGCATGTTGGTCTGTGATTGTTGCCATTCTCGAGGTCAAAGACAAACATGAATTTGCTGCCGAGTTATGGCATGCATTTATTCTCTATCTGCTGGGTTTCATGCTGGACATGTTTCAAATCACAAATAGAAAAGTCACTTCTTCCCTTACATACCATTTTTTTTTCTTTGTCTGCCTTTTGGGTTGTTTTGTTGTGTTTGTTTCTCATTGCATTCGCGATAATTTTGTTGTGTCTGAAGGCAATTCATTCAACAAGCTTAGTTTATATCAGTCACCCTTCAGCTAGTGTCAAGAATCAGCTTCTGTCTCATTCTCCTGACACCCTAGGTGACAATCTACGAGGAAAGCTGACAAGATGCCCAACTTCCCGTATGACTGGCATTCAGCTACCCTATATGATAACACATCCTTGTACAATCTCTTTAGGACTTTGATTCCAGGACAAGTCTGAGCAAGAATTTGTTTGGTTAATATGCTCAGAAGCCCATTAGTAGAAACCCAAGCAACCTAATGAGGAGGAGCAAGAGAGATAAATACCTGGGTCAGTCAGGTGGAAATCTGTTTGTGTATGTGTCCCTTGTGTTGTCTGCATCCCCATAAGTGGGTTTTTAGAAAATGTAGAGAATACTGAAGGCAGGATGGTGGGATTACCCTGTATAACCTAGGGTCTCCCCTTTAGACTCCCTTCCATAATTAGTCAGGTCCTACATTCTGACAACACCAATTTGAGCTGTGTTTTCAGAAAAGGAAAGCAGCCTGACTAAACCTGTTCCGAATGACCCGTCCACAGATTCCCCTGCCAGATATGAGGCAGGCCGAGGGATGGTGGGCTGGGTGTCCTGACACCAGCTAATAAGGAAAGGCCAGTGGCATCGGCCACAGAAACAGATGGAAAACCAGGGAGGAAGGTCCGTAGTCTATTCAAAGTCTCTTGTCTGCAAGAGTTTTCTGGATGGTAAAATAGGATATTTTGTAGCAAAAAAAAAAATAAAAAAAATGTCTGCCTACAGAATACATGTGTATGGGGCTGAAGGAGCAAAAATGTGGGACTTAGAAAACACAAAACAAAACAACCAGGATAAAGGGACCCCGTGTTGAGGGGGGAGCTCCAAATTGAATCATCTCCTTGGATAGTACCTCAAGAAACAATCACAATACCAGTTAAGGAGGTGAGGTTATTCATAGAGTTCAGAATTGCTTGCTAGTCCTCCATGTGCCTCGAGGCCAGGATGTTGACAAGGAGAAAAACAGCAAGACTTCAAATGTCAGACAATTCACAGGGACAGAAAACTATGTGGCAACCTGATCAAAGTTTTGATGAAGTGATTAGTGATGTGTGAAGACTAGATGTCCTTTGAGGGGCGATAGGGCAGGCAGGTAACAACTGTACCAGAAGGTTCTCTAAAGGGTGGATGGGAACTTCACGGGTGAGGAATTTCTAGGGAAAGCCTCCATGGTCTTGACCATCCACCTTCTTGCAACACAGCCTGTATAGATAGGTATTTCCATGTTTGCTGGTTGTTCTGAGGATTGCAATGGACGGCGATTTCTTATGAGGGTGGAAACCGTCAGTTGCGAAGATGAATTCTAGAGACAAGGAATGTAGAGTGTTGTTAAGTTCCATTAGAGTGTTTCTTTTTCTAAATTCGTCGTACATCCTTCTTCCACAGGGCGACGTGCCATGACAAACCCATGATGGAGGTCGGATGGCTGCTCACCACCAAGCACCCCCGGACGAATCACGTTCCTCTTGTGATGAGAGAGCAAATGAACAGATTTGTAAGGTAGAAAGCAGGCCTTAATCACCTACTCCTGTTGTCTTCGATGATATCACCACCTAAATGTAATGCCCATTTCTAAGCTACCTCATCCATTCCCGGCTCAGAAGCTGGATTTCCCAAAGAAAACATTTCTCGTCTTGGTCCTTGGTAGCTGTCCTAGAATCTCTTCCTATCGTTTTAATTATGCTTTGTTGTTTGTGACTAATTTTCTCTTGTAAAAAAGCTTCGGTGTGAGCTGTAGCCACTATGTAGCTCATATTGGGGATCCCAACAGTCAAATTTCACGTTCCCAGTGAATCCAGCATTTCAAAGGGAAGGTCTACCTTGTATGTTAGAGACCAGGCCATCTATCTACTACATATCGACCCGGTGGCCAGAGTGCTCTTGATCTTAGCACAACTCTCAGTTGAGTGGCAGTGTCTTTATCTCCTAGGTGTCATCTGGTGTCCTGTGGCCTGGTGTGTTAACCTCGTTTTATGCACCTGGGATTTGGGTCTCCTTTCTCATATATTCCTGATCTGTGCAGAGAGTCCTTTCCTGTGCCAGTTTATTATTTTGTGAGTAGCCACGCTGCTGTGCTGGGCTGAGTTTCAGTTCTTGTCATCATGGCCTATCTGTGTGTGTGTGTGTGTGTGTGTATGTGTGTGTGTTGGTATATTGGGGATGGAGATTCTAATCAGAAGAAGGAAGGATCTCCTTCCCCTTCTTGGAGGAGCTTCTCACCAGTTACATCTTCTGATTCACTGATCTTCTGTCCCTCAGGAATGTTTGTTCTAAATATAAGGCTCCACTGAGGTACAAGACACTGTCAGTTCCAAAACTGTGTGATTAAGGCAGACTCAAAATTCGGGAAGCTAAGTTGTGTACTTTGAGTGATGGAAGCAAACTGCCATGGAGTACCCGGTAGCCTCCTGTGTGCAGGGGGCGCTGAACTTGGAGTGACATTCCTGGAGAAGTTTCAAGGATCAGGGATAGATAGCCCAGCAGGAGCAAACACCAGAGCCTAGAGAGGATCCCAGCACATCCATTGGAGAAATTCAAGGGACACGGCTCTTGAGACAGAGTGGGATTGAGCATGGAAATTGCTGTTCAGAGTTCTTTGTGAGATTGAGTGCTAACAGGAGAGCTAAGGATGTCTCCAGTGTGTGTGTGTGCACTCCCTCAATGTCCAAGAACAGGGGAGCACTACTGGACAAAGGGGCAGCCTTAAGTATTTTGCCTGTCTGTCTTTACCAATGCAGAAACTCCAGAGGAGCATGTTGGTCTGTGATTGTTGCCATTCTCGAGGGTCAAAGACAAACATGAATTTGCTGCCGAGTTATGGCATGCATTTATTCTCAATCTGCTGGGTTTCATGCTGGACATGTTTCAAATACAAATAGAAAAGTCACTTCTCCCCCTTACATGTCCATTTTTTTCTTTGTCTGCCTTTTGGGTTGTTTTGTTGTGTTTTGTTTCTCATTGCATTAGCGATAATTTTGTTGTGTCTGAAGGCACTTCATTCAACTTCCTTAGTTTATATCAGTCTGCCTTCAGCCAGTGTCAAGAATCGCTTCTGTCTCATTCTCCTGACACCCCTAGGTGACAATCTGCGAGGGAAGGCTGACAAGATGCCCAACTTCCAGTATGACTGGCATTCAGAAAAGCCTCTCTGATAACACATCCATGTGTACAATCTCTTTAGGACTTTGATCCCCAGGACAAGTCTGGGCAAGAATTTGTTTGGTTAATATGCTCAAAGCCCAATAGTAGAAACCCAACAACCTCGTAGAGGAGGAGCAAGAGAGATAAATACTTGGGTCAGTCAGGTGGAAATCTGTTTGTGTATGTGTCCCTTGTGTTGTCTGCATCCCCATAAGTGGGTGCTAGAAAATGTAGAGATGCCGAAGGCAGGAATGGCCAGATTTGCCCTGCATAACCTAGGGTCTCCTTTAGACTCCCTTCCATAATTAGTCAGGTCATACATTCTGACAACAACAATTTGAGCTGTGTTTCCAGAAAAGGAAAGCAGCCTTACTTAAACCTGATTCCACGATTGGAACCAGTCTACATAGATTCCCCTGCCGAGATATGAGGCAGGCCGAGGATGGCGGGCTGGATGTGCTGGACACCAGCTAATAAGGAAAGGCCAGTGGCATCGGCCAAAGATGGAAAACCAGAGGAAGGTCAACGTAGTCTATTCTGGAAAGTCTCTTGTCTGTAAAGTTTCTGGATGGTAAAATAGGATATCTTGTAGCAAAAACAAAAACCTACAAAATGTCTACTTACATGGAATACATGTGTATGGGGCTGAAGGAGCAAAAATGTGGGACTTAGAAAACACAAAACAAAACAACCAGGATAAAGGGATTCGTGTTCATGGGGAGCTCTAAATTGAATCATCTCCTTGGATAGTACCTCAGAAACAATCACAATACCAGTTAAGGAGGTGTATGTTATTCATAGAGTTCAGAATTGCTTGCTAGTCCTCCATGTGCCTCGAGGCCAGGATATTGACAAGGAGAAAAACAGCAAAGACTTCAAATGTCAGACAATTCCACGAGACAGAAGAAGACTATATGGCATCCTGAGCAAAGTTTTGATGAAGTGATTAGTGATGTGTTCAAGACTAGATGTCCCTTTGAGAGACTATAGGGCAGGGCAGGTAACAACTTTGCCTTTGAAGGTTCTCTAAAGGGTGAATGGGAACTTTCACGGAGTGAGGAATTTCTAGGGGAAAGCCTCCATGGTCTTGACCATCCACCTTCTTGCAACACAGCCTGTATAGATAGGTATTTCCATGTTTGCTAGTTGTTCTGAGGATTGCAATGGGCAGCCGATTTCTTATGAGGGTGGAAACCGTCAATTGCGAAGATGAATTCTAGAGACAAGGAATGTGAAATTATTGTTTAGGTTCCATTAGAGTGTTTCTTTTTCTAAATTCGTCGTACATCCTTCTTCCACAGGGGACGTGCCATTGACACGCATGATGGAGGTCGGATGGCTGCTCACCACCAAGCACCCCAAAGAATCACGTTCCTGTTGTGATGAGAGAGCAAATGAACAGATTTGTAAGGTAGAAAGCTGACCTAATCACCTACTCCTGTTGTCTTCTATGATATCACAACCTGAAATGTAATGCCCATTTCTAAGCTACCACATCCATTCCCCGCTCAGAAGCTGGATTTCGCAAAGAAAACATTTCTCGTCTTGGTCCTTGTAGCTGTCCCAGAATCTCTTCCTATCGCTTTGATTACGCTTTGTTGTTTGTGACTAATTTTCTCTTGTACAAATGGCTTCGGTGTGAGCTGTAGCCACTATGTAGCTCATAACGGGGATCCCAACAGTCAAATTTCACGTTCCCAGTGAATCCAGCATTTCAAAGGGAAGGTCTACCTTGTATGTTAGAGACCAGGCCATCTAAATACTACATATCGACCCGGTGGCCAGAGAGCTCTTGATCTTATAGCACAACTCTCAGTTGAGTGGCAGTGTCTTTATCTCCTGAGTGTCATCTGGTGTCCTGTGGCCTGGTGTGTTAACCTCGTTTTATGCACCTGGGATTTGGGTCTCCTTTCTCATATATTCCTGATCTGTGCGGAGAGTCCTTTCCTGTGCCAGTTTATTATTTTGTGAGTAGCCACGCTGCTGTGGTGGGCTGAGTTTCAGTTCTTGTCATCATGGCCTGTGTGTGTGTGTGTGTGTGTGTGTGTGTGTGTGTGTGTGTGTGTGTGTTTTTTTGTATTTGGGGTGGAGATTCCTAATCACAAGAAGGAAGGATCTCCTTCCTTCTTGGACCAGCTTCTCACCAGTTACATCTTCTGATCCACTGATCTTCTGTCCCTCAGGAATGTTTGTTCTAAATATAAGGCTCCACTGAGGTACAAGACACTGTCAGTTCCAAAACTGTGTGATTAAGGCAGACTCAAAATTCGGGAAGCTAAGTTGTGTACTTTGAGTGATGGAAGCAAACTGCCATGGAGTACCCGGGTAGCCTCCTGTGTGCAGGGGCGCTGAACTTGGAGTGACATTCCCGGAGAAGTTTCAAGGATCAGGGATAGATAGCCCAGCAGGAGCAAACACCAGAGCCTAGAGAGGATCCCAGCACATCCATTGGAGAAATTCAAGGGACACGGCTCTTGAGACAGAGTGGGATTGAGCATGGAAATTGCTGTTCAGAGTTCTTTGTGAGATTGAGTGCTAACAGGAGAGCTAAGGATGTCTCCAGTGTGTGTGTGTGTGTGCACTCCCTCAATGTCCAAGAACAGGGGGAGCACTACTGGACAAAGGGGCAGCCTTAAGTATTTTGCCTGTCTGTCTTTACCAATGCAGAAACTCCAGAAGCATGTTGGTCTGTGATTGTTGCCATTCTCGAGGTCAAAGACAAACATGAATTTGCTGCCGAGTTATGGCATGCATTTATTCTCAATCTGCCGGGTTTCATGCTGGACATGTTTCAAATACAAATAGAAAAGTCACTTCCCTTACATGTCCATTTTTTTTTTCTGTCTGCCTTTTGGGTTGTTTTGTTGTGTTTTGTTTCTCATTGCATTCGCGATAATTTTGTTGTGTCTGAAGGCAATTCATTCAACTTGCTTAGTTTATATCAGTCTGCCTTCAGCCAGTGTCAAGAATCAGCTTCTGTCTCATTCTCCTGACACCCTAGGTGACAATCTGCGAGGAAGGCTGACAACGATGCCCAACTTCCAGTATGACTGGCATTCAGAAACGCCTATATGATAACACATCCTTGTACAATCTCTTTAGGACTTTGATTCCAGGACAAGTCTGAGCAAGAATTTGTTTGGTTAATATGCTCAAAGCCCATTAGTAGAAACCCAACAACCTCGTGAGGAGGAGCAAGAGAGATAAATACCTGGGTCAGTCAGGTGGAAATCTGTTTGTGTATGTGTCCCTTGTGTTGTCTGCATCCCCATAAGTGGGTGCTAGAAAATGTAGAGATGCGAAGGCAGGAATGGCGAGATTTGCCCTGCATAACCTAGGGTCTCCCTTTAGACTCCCTTCCATAATTAGTCAGGGTCATACATTCTGACAACAACAATTTGAGCCGTGTTTTCAGAAAAGGAAAGCAGCCTGACTAAACCTGTTCCGAATGACCCGTCCACAGATTCCCCTGCCAGATATGAGGCAGGCCGAGGATGGCGGGGCTGGATGTGCTGACACCAGCTAATAAGGAAAGGCCAGTGGCATCGGCCGAAGATGGAAAACCAGAGGAAGGTTCGTAGTCGATTCAAAGTCTCTTGTCTGCAAAGTTTTCTGGATGGTAAAATAGGATATTTTGTAGCAAAAACAAAAACCTTCAAAATGTCTGCTTACAGAATACATGTGTATGGGGCTGAAGGAGCAAAAATGTGGGACTTAGAAAACACAAAACAAAACAACCAGGATAAAGGGACCCGTGTTCATGGGGAGCTCCAAATTGAATCATCTCCTTGGATAGTACCTCAGAAACAATCACAATACCAGTTAAGGAGGTGTGGTTATTCATAGAGTTCAGAAGTGCTTGCTAGTCCTCCATGTGCCTCGAGGCCAGGATGTTGACAAGGAGAAAAACAGCAAGACTTCAAATGTCAGACAATTCACAGGGACAGAAAACTATATGGCATCCTGAGCAAAGTTTTGATGAAGTGATTAGTGATGTGTTGAAGACTAGATGTCCTTTGAGAGACGATAGGGCAGGCAGGTAACAACTGTGCCTTTGAAGGTTCTCTAAAGGGTGAATGGGAACTTTCACGGAGTGAGGAATTTCTAGGGGAAAGCCTCCATGGTCTTGACCATCCACCTTCTTGCAACACAGCCTGTATAGATAGGTATTTCCATGTTTGCTAGTTGTTCTGAGGATTGCAATGGGCAGCGATTTCTTATGAGGGTGGAAACCGTCAATTGCGAAGATGAATTCTAGAGACAAGGAATGTGAAATTATTGTTAGGTTCCATTAGAGTGTTTCTTTTTCTAGAATTCGTCGTACATCCTTCTTCCACAGGGACGTGCCATTGACACGCATGATGGAGGACGGGTGGCTGCTCACCACCAAGCACCCCGACGAATCACGTTCCTGTTGTGATGAGAGAGCAAATGAACAGATTTGTAAGGTAGAAAGCTGACCTTAATCACCTACTCCTGTTGTCTTCGATGATATCACCACCTGAAATGTAATGCCCATTTCTAAGCTACCTCATCCATTCCCGGCTCAGAAGCTGGATTTCCCAAAGAAAACATTTCTCGTCTTGGTCCTTGGTAGCTGTCCTAGAATCTCTTCCTATCGTTTTGATTACGCTTTGTTGTTGTGACTAATTTTCTCTTGTAAAAATGAGCTTCGGTGTGAGCTGTAGCCACTATGTAGCTCATGACGGGGATCCCAACAGTCAAATTTCACGTTCCCAGTGAATCCAGCATTTCAAAGGGAAGGTCTACCTTGTATGTTAGAGACCAGGCCATCTATCTACTACATATCGACCCGGTGGCCAGAGTGCTCTTGATCTTATAGCACAACTCTCAGTTGAGTGGCAGTGTCTTTATCTCCTGAGTGTCATCTGGTGTCCTGTGGCCTGGTGTGTTAACCTCGTTTTATGCACCTGGGATTTGGGTCTCCTTTCTCATATATTCCTGATCTGTGCGGAGAGTCCTTTCCTGTGCCAGTTTATTATTTTGTGAGTAGCCACGCTGCTGTGGTGGGCTGAGTTTCAGTTCTTGTCATCATGGCCTGTGTGTGTGTGTGTGTGTGTGTGTGTGTGTGTGTGTGTGTGTGTATTTGGGGTGGAGATTCCTAATCAGAAGAAGGAAGGATCTCCTTCCTTCTTGGACGAGCTTCTCACCAGTTACATCTTCTGATCCACTGATCTTCTGTCCCTCAGGAATGTTTGTTCTAAATATAAGGCTCCACTGAGGTACAAGACACTGTCAGTTCCAAAACTGTGTGATTAAGGCAGACTCAAAATTCGGGAAGCTAAGTTGTGTACTTTGAGTGATGGAAGCAAACTGCCATGGAGTACCCGGTAGCCTCCTGTGTGCAGGGCGCTGAACTTGGAGTGACATTCCCGGAGAAGTTTCAAGGATCAGGGATAGATAGCCCAGCAGGAGCAAACACCAGAGCCTAGAGAGGATCCCAGCACATCCATTGGAGAAATTCAAGGGACACGGCTCTTGAGACAGAGTGGGATTGAGCATGGAAATTGCTGTTCAGAGTTCTTTGTGAGATTGAGTGCTAACAGGAGAGCTAAGGATGTCTCCAGTGTGTGTGTGTGTGGCACTCCTCAATGTCCAAGAACAGGGGGAGCACTACTGGACAAAGGGGCAGCCTTAAGTATTTTGCCTGTCTGTCTTTACCAATGCAGAAACTCCAGAAGCATGTTGGTCTGTGATTGTTGCCATTCTCGAGGTCAAAGACAAACATGAATTTGCTGCCGAGTTATGGCATGCATTTATTCTCAATCTGCTGGGTTTCATGCTGGACATGTTTCAAATACAAATAGAAAAGTCACTTCCCTTACATGTCCATTTTTTTTTTTTTGTCTGCCTTTTGGGTTGTTTTGTTGTGTTTTGTTTCTCATTGCATTCGCGATAATTTTGTTGTGTCTGAAGGCAATTCATTCAACTTGCTTAGTTTATATCAGTCTGCCTTCAGCCAGTGTCAAGAATCAGCTTCTGTCTCATTCTCCTGACACCCTAGGTGACAATCTGCGAGGAAGGCTGACAAGATGCCCAACTTCCAGTATGACTGGCATTCAGAAACGCCTATATGATAACACATCCTTGTACAATCTCTTTAGGACTTTGATTCCAGGACAAGTCTGAGCAAGAATTTGTTTGGTTAATATGCTCAAAGCCCATTAGTAGAAACCCAACAACCTCGTGAGGAGGAGCAAGAGAGATAAATACCTGGGTCAGTCAGGTGGAAATCTGTTTGTGTATGTGTCCCTTGTGTTGTCTGCATCCCCATAAGTGGGTGCTAGAAAATGTAGAGATGCCGAAGGCAGGAATGGCGAGATTTGCCCTGCATAACCTAGGTCTCCCTTTAGACTCCCTTCCATAATTAGTCAGGTCATACATTCTGACAACAACAATTTGAGCCGTGTTTTCAGAAAAGGAAAGCAGCCTGACTAAACCTGTTCCGAATGACCCGTCCACAGATTCCCTGCCAGATATGAGGCAGGCCGAGGATGGCGGGCTGGATGTGCTGATACCAGCTAATACGAAAGGCCAGTGGCATCGGCCGCCGAAGATGGAAAACCAGAGGAAGGTTCGTAGTCGATTCAAAGTCTCTTGTCTGCAAAGTTTTCTGGATGGTAAAATAGGATATTTTGTAGCAAAAACAAAAACAAACAAAATGTCTGCTTACAGAATACATGTGTATGGGGCTGAAGGAGCAAAAATGTGGGACTTAGGAAAACACAAAACAAAACAACCAGGATAAAGGGACCCGTGTTCATGGGGAGCTCCAAATTGAATCATCTCCTTGGATAGTACCTCAGAAACAATCACAATACCAGTTAAGGAGGTGTGGTTATTCTTAGAGTTCAGAAGTGCTTGCTAGTCCTCCATGTGCCTCGAGGCCAGGATATTGACAAGGAGAAAAACAGCAAGACTTCAAATGTCAGACAATTCACAGGGACAGAAAACTATATGGCATCCTGAGCAAAGTTTTGATGAAGTGATTAGTGATGTTGAAGACTAGATGTCCTTTGAGAGACGATAGGGCAGGCAGGTAACAACTGTGCCTTTGAAGGTTCTCTAAAGGGTGAATGGGAACTTTCACGGAGTGAGGAATTTCTAGGGAAAGCCTCCATGGTCTTGACCATCCACCTTCTTGCAACACAGCCTGTATAGATAGGTATTTCCATGTTTGCTAGTTGTTCTGAGGATTGCAATGGGCAGCGATTTCTTATGAGGGTGGAAACCGTCAATTGCGAAGATGAATTCTAGAGACAAGGAATGTGAAATTATTGTTAGGTTCCATTAGAGTGTTTCTTTTCTAAATTCGTCGTACATCCTTCTTCCACAGGGGACGTGCCATTGACACGCATGATGGAGGTCGGATGGCTGCTCACCACCAAGCACCCCGACGAATCACGTTCCTGTTGTGATGAGAGAGCAAATGAACAGATTTGTAAGGTAGAAAGCTGACCTTAATCACCTACTCCTGTTGTCTTCGATGATATCACCACCTGAAATGTAATGCCCATTTCTAAGCTACCTCATCCATTCCCGGCTCAGAAGCTGGATTTCCCAAAGAAAACATTTCTCGTCTTGGTCCTTGGTAGCTGTCCTAGAATCTCTTCCTATCTTTTTGATTACACTTTGTTGTTTGTGACTAATTTTCTCTTGTAAAAATGGCTTCGGTGTGAGCTGTAGCCACTATGTAGCTCATGACGGGGGATCCCAACAGTCAAATTTCACGTTCCCAGTGAATCCAGCATTTCAAAGGGAAGGTCTACCTTGTATGTTAGAGACCAGGCCATCTATCTACTACATATCGACCCGGTGGCCAGAGGCTCTTGATCTTATAGCACAACTCTCAGTTGAGTGGCAGTGTCTTTATCTCCTGAGTGTCATCTGGTGTCCTGTGGCCTGGTGTGTTAACCTCGTTTTATGCACCTGGGATTTGGGTCTCCTTTCTCATATATTCCTGATCTGTGCGGAGAGTCCTTTCCTGTGCCAGTTTATTATTTTGTGAGTAGCCACGCTGCTGTGGTGGGCTGAGTTTCAGTTGTTGTCATCATGGCCTGTGTGTGTGTGTGTGTGTGTGTGTGTGTGTGTGTGTGTGTGTATTTGGGGTGGAGATTCCTAATCAGAAGAAGGAAGGATCTCCTTCCTTCTTGGAGGAGCTTCTCACCAGTTACATCTTCTGATCCACTGATCTTCTGTCCCTCAGGAATGTTTGTTCTAAATATAAGGCTCCACTGAGGTACAAGACACTGTCAGTTCCAAAACTGTGTGATTAAGGCAGACTCAAAATTCGGGAAGCTAAGTTGTGTACTTTGAGTGATGGAAGCAAACTGCCATGGAGTACCCGGTAGCCTCCTGTGTGCAGGGGCGCTGAACTTGGAGTGACATTCCCGGAGAAGTTTCAAGGATCAGGGATAGATAGCCCAGCAGGAGCAAACACCAGAGCCTAGAGAGGATCCCAGCACATCCATTGGAGAAATTCAAGGGACACGGCTCTTGAGACAGAGTGGGATTGAGCATGGAAATTGCTGTTCAGAGTTCTTTGTGAGATTGAGTGCTAACAGGAGAGCTAAGGATGTCTCCAGTGTGTGTGTGTGTGGCACTCCCTCAATGTCCAAGAACAGGGGAGCACTACTGGACAAAGGGGCAGCCTTAAGTATTTTGCCTGTCTGTCTTTACCAATGCAGAAACTCCAGAAGCATGTTGGTCTGTGATTGTTGCCATTCTCGAGGTCAAAGACAAACATGAATTTGCTGCCGAGTTATGGCATGCATTTATTCTCAATCTGCTGGGTTTCATGCTGGACATGTTTCAAATACAAATAGAAAAGTCACTTCTTCCCTTACATGTCCATTTTTTTTTTTTTCGTCTGCCTTTTGGGTTGTTTTGTTGTGTTTTGTTTCTCATTGCATTCGCGATAATTTTGTTGTGTCTGAAGGCAATTCATTCAACTTGCTTAGTTTATATCAGTCTGCCTTCAGCCAGTGTCAAGAATCAGCTTCTGTCTCATTCTCCTGACACCCTAGGTGACAATCTGCGAGGAAGGCTGACACGATGCCCAACTTCCAGTATGACTGGCATTCAGAAACGCCTATATGATAACACATCCTTGTACAATCTCTTTAGGACTTTGATTCCAGGACAAGTCTGAGCAAGAATTTGTTTGGTTAATATGCTCAAAGCCCATTAGTAGAAACCCAACAACCTCGTGAGGAGGAGCAAGAGAGATAAATACCTGGGTCAGTCAGGTGGAAATCTGTTTGTGTATGTGTCCCTTGTGTTGTCTGCATCCCCATAAGTGGGTGCTAGAAAATGTAGAGATGCCGAAGGCAGGAATGGCGAGATTTGCCCTGCATAACCTAGGTCTCCCTTTAGACTCCCTTCCATAATTAGTCAGGTCATACATTCTGACAACAACAATTTGAGCCGTGTTTTCAGAAAAGGAAAGCAGCCTGACTAAACCTGTTCCGAATGACCCGTCCACAGATTCCCCTGCCAGATATGAGGCAGGCCGAGGATGGCGGGCTGGATGTGCTGACACCAGCTAATACGGAAAGGCCAGTGGCATCGGCCGAAGCCAAGCTGGAAAACCAGAGGAAGGTTCGTAGTCGATTCAAAGTCTCTTGTCTGCAAAGTTTTCTGGATGGTAAAATAGGATATTTTGTAGCAAAAACAAAAACAAACAAAATGTCTGCTTACAGAATACATGTGTATGGGGCTGAAGGAGCAAAAATGTGGGACTTAGAAAACACAAAACAAAACAACCAGGATAAAGGGACCCGTGTTCATGGGGAGCTCCAAATTGAATCATCTCCTTGGATAGTACCTCAGAAACAATCACAATACCAGTTAAGGAGGTGTGGTTATTCATAGAGTTCAGAAGTGCTTGCTAGTCCTCCATGTGCCTCGAGGCCAGGATGTTGACAAGGAGAAAAACAGCAAGACTTCAAATGTCAGACAATTCACAGGGACAGAAAACTATATGGCATCCTGAGCAAAGTTTTGATGAAGTGATTAGTGATGTGTTGAAGACTAGATGTCCTTTGAGAGACGATAGGGCAGGCAGGTAACAACTGTGCCTTTGAAGGTTCTCTAAAGGGTGAATGGGAACTTTCACGGAGTGAGGAATTTCTAGGGAAAGCCTCCATGGTCTTGACCATCCACCTTCTTGCAACACAGCCTGTATAGATAGGTATTTCCATGTTTGCTAGTTGTTCTGAGGATTGCAATGGGCAGCGATTTCTTATGAGGGTGGAAACCGTCAATTGCGAAGATGAATTCTAGAGACAAGGAATGTGAAATTATTGTTAGGTTCCATTAGAGTGTTTCTTTTTCTAAATTCGTCGTACATCCTTCTTCCACAGGGGACGTGCCATTGACACGCATGATGGAGGTCGGATGGCTGCTCACCACCAAGCACCCCCGACGAATCACGTTCCTGTTGTGATGAGAGAGCAAATGAACAGATTTGTAAGGTAGAAAGCTGACCTTAATCACCTACTCCTGTTGTCTTCGATGATATCACCACCTGAAATGTAATGCCCATTTCTAAGCTACCTCATCCATTCCCGGCTCAGAAGCTGGATTTCGCCAAAGAAAACATTTCTCGTCTTGGTCCTTGGTAGCTGTCCTAGAATCTCTTCCTATCTTTTTGATTATGCTTTGTTGTTTGTGACTAATTTTCTCTTGTAAAAATGGCTTCGGTGTGAGCTGTAGCCACTATGTAGCTCATGACGGGGATCCCAACAGTCAAATTTCACGTTCCCAGTGAATCCAGCATTTCAAAGGGGAAGGTCTACCTTGTATGTTAGAGACCAGGCCATCTATCTACTACATATCGACCCGGTGGCCAGAGCGCTCTTGATCTTATAGCACAACTCTCAGTTGAGTGGCAGTGTCTTTATCTCCTGAGTGTCATCTGGTGTCCTGTGGCCTGGTGTGTTAACCTCGTTTTATGCACCTGGGATTTGGGTCTCCTTTCTCATATATTCCTGATCTGTGCGGAGAGTCCTTTCCTGTGCCAGTTTATTATTTTGTGAGTAGCCACGCTGCTGTGGTGGGCTGAGTTTCAGTTCTTGTCATCATGGCCTGTGTGTGTGTGTGTGTGTGTGTGTGTGTGTGTGTGTGTGTGTGTGTGTGTGTGTTATTTGGGGTGGAGATTCCTAATCAGAAGAAGGAAGGATCTCCTTCCTTCTTGGACGAGCTTCTCACCAGTTACATCTTCTGATCCACTGATCTTCTGTCCCTCAGGAATGTTTGTTCTAAATATAAGGCTCCACTGAGGTACAAGACACTGTCAGTTCCAAAACTGTGTGATTAAGGCAGACTCAAAATTCGGGAAGCTAAGTTGTGTACTTTGAGTGATGGAAGCAAACTGCCATGGAGTACCCGGTAGCCTCCTGTGTGCAGGGGCGCTGAACTTGGAGTGACATTCCCGGAGAAGTTTCAAGGATCAGGGATAGATAGCCCAGCAGGAGCAAACACCAGAGCCTAGAGAGGATCCCAGCACATCCATTGGAGAAATTCAAGGGACACGGCTCTTGAGACAGAGTGGGATTGAGCATGGAAATTGCTGTTCATAGTTCTTTGTGAGATTGAGTGCTAACAGGAGAGCTAAGGATGTCTCCAGTGTGTGTGTGTGTGCACTCCCTCAATGTCCAAGAACAGGGGAGCACTACTGGACAAAGGGGCAGCCTTAAGTATTTTGCCTGTCTGTCTTTACCAATGCAGAAACTCCAGAAGCATGTTGGTCTGTGATTGTTGCCATTCTCGAGGTCAAAGACAAACATGAATTTGCTGCCGAGTTATGGCATGCATTTATTCTCAATCTGCTGGGTTTCATGCTGGACATGTTTCAAATACAAATAGAAAAGTCACTTCTCCTTACATGTCCATTTTTTTTTCTTTGTCTGCCTTTTGGGTTGTTTTGTTGTGTTTTGTTTCTCATTGCATTCGCGATAATTTTGTTGTGTCTGAAGGCAATTCATTCAACTTGCTTAGTTTATATCAGTCTGCCTTCAGCCAGTGTCAAGAATCAGCTTCTGTCTCAATTCTCCTGACACCCTAGGTGACAATCTGCGAGGAAGGCTGACAAGATGCCCAACTTCCAGTATGACTGGCATTCAGAAACGCCTATATGATAACACATCCTTGTACAATCTCTTTAGGACTTTGATTCCAGGACAAGTCTGAGCAAGAATTTGTTTGGTTAATATGCTCAAAGCCCATTAGTAGAAACCCAACAACCTCGTGAGGAGGAGCAAGAGAGATAAATACCTGGGTCAGTCAGGTGGAAATCTGTTTGTGTATGTGTCCCTTGTGTTGTCTGCATCCCCATAAGTGGGTGCTAGAAAATGTAGAGATGCCGAAGGCAGGAATGGCGAGATTTGCCCTGCATAACCTAGGTCTCCCTTTAGACTCCCTTCCATAATTAGTCAGGTCATACATTCTGACAACAACAATTTGAGCCGTGTTTTCAGAAAAGGAAAGCAGCCTGACTAAACCTGTTCCGAATGACCCGTCCACAGATTCCCCTGCCAGATATGAGGCAGGCCGAGGATGGCGGGCTGGATGTGCTGACACCAGCTAATAAGGAAAGGCCAGTGGCATCGGCCGAGCCGAAGATGGAAAACCAGAGGAAGGTTCGTAGTCTATTCAAAGTCTCTTGTCTGCAAAGTTTTCTGGATGGTAAAATAGGATATCTTGTAGCAAAAACAAAAACAAACAAAATGTCTGCTTACAGAATACATGTGTATGGGGCTGAAGGAGCAAAAATGTGGGACTTAGAAAACACAAAACAAAACAACCAGGATAAAGGGACCCGTGTTCATGGGGAGCTCCAAATTGAATCATCTCCTTGGATAGTACCTCAGAAACAATCACAATACCAGTTAAGGAGGTGTGGTTATTCATAGAGTTCAGAAGTGCTTGCTAGTCCTCCATGTGCCTCGAGGCCAGGATGTTGACAAGGAGAAAAACAGCAAGACTTCAAATGTCAGACAATTCACAGGGACAGAAAACTATATGGCATCCTGAGCAAAGTTTTGATGAAGTGATTAGTGATGTGTTGAAGACTAGATGTCCTTTGAGAGACGATAGGGCAGGCAGGTAACAACTGTGCCTTTGAAGGTTCTCTAAAGGGTGAATGGGAACTTTCACGGAGTGAGGAATTTCTAGGGAAAGCCTCCATGGTCTTGACCATCCACCTTCTTGCAACACAGCCTGTATAGATAGGTATTTCCATGTTTGCTAGTTGTTCTGAGGATTGCAATGGGCAGCGATTTCTTATGAGGGTGGAAACCGTCAATTGCGAAGATGAATTCTAGAGACAAGGAATGTGAAATTATTGTTAGGTTCCATTAGAGTGTTTCTTTTTCTAAATTCGTCGTACATCCTTCTTCCACAGGGGACGTGCCATTGACACGCATGATGGAGGTCGGATGGCTGCTCACCACCAAGCACCCCGACGAATCACGTTCCTGTTGTGATGAGAGAGCAAATGAACAGATTTGTAAGGTAGAAAGCCGACCTTAATCACCTACTCCTGTTGTCTTCGATGACATCACCACCTGAAATGTAATGCCCATTTCTAAGCTACCTCATCCATTCCCGGCTCAGAAGCTGGATTTCGCAAAGAAAACATTTCTCGTCTTGGTCCTTGGTAGCTGTCCTAGAATCTCTTCCTATCGATTTGATTATGCTTTGTTGTTTGTGACAAATTTTCTCTTGTAAAAATGGCTTCGGTGTGAGCTGTAGCCACTATGTAGCTCATGACGGGGATCCCAACAGTCAAATTTCACGTTCCCAGTGAATCCAGCATTTCAAAGGGAAGGTCTACCTTGTACTGTTAGAGACCAGGCCATCTATCTACTACATATCGACCCGGTGGCCAGAGAGCTCTTGATCTTATAGCACAACTCTCAGTTGAGTGGCAGTGTCTTTATCTCCTGAGTGTCATCTGGTGTCCTGTGGCCTGGTGTGTTAACCTCGTTTTATGCACCTGGGATTTGGGTCTCCTTTCTCATATATTCCTGATCTGTGCGGAGAGTCCTTTCCTGTGCCAGTTTATTATTTTGTGAGTAGCCATGCTGCTGTGCTGGGCTGAGTTTCAGTTCTTGACATCATGGCCTGTGTGTGTGTGTGTGTGTGTGTGTGTGTGTGTGTGTGTGTGTATTTGGGATGGAGATTCCTAATCAGAAGAAGGAAGGATCTCCTTCCTTCTTGGAGGAGCTTCTCACCAGTTACATCTTCTGATCCACTGATCTTCTGTCCCTCAGGAATGTTTGTTCTAAATATAAGGCTCCACTGAGGTACAAGACACTGTCAGTTCCAAAACTGTGTGATTAAGGCAGACTCAAAATTCGGGAAGCTAAGTTGTGTACTTTGAGTGATGGAAGCAAACTGCCATGGAGTACCCGGTAGCCTCCTGTGTGCAGGGGCGCTGAACTTGGAGTGACATTCCCGGAGAAGTTTCAAGGATCAGGGATAGATAGCCCAGCAGGAGCAAACACCAGAGCCTAGAGAGGATCCCAGCACATCCATTGGAGAAATTCAAGGGACACGGCTCTTGAGACAGAGTGGGATTGAGCATGGAAATTGCTGTTCATAGTTCTTTGTGAGATTGAGTGCTAACAGGAGAGCTAATGTTGTCTCCAGTGTGTGTGTGCACTCCCTCAATGTCCAAGAACAGGGGAGCACTACTGGACAAAGGGGCAGCCTTAAGTATTTTGCCTGTCTGTCTTTACCAATGCAGAAACTCCAGAAGCATGTTGGTCTGTGATTGTTGCCATTCTCGAGGTCAAAGACAAACATGAATTTGCTGCCGAGTTATGGCATGCATTTATTCTCTATCTGCTGGGTTTCATGCTGGACATGTTTCAAATACAAATAGAAAAGTCACTTCCCTTACATGTCCATTTTTTTTCTTTGTCTGCCTTTTGGGTTGTTTTGTTGTGTTTTGTTTCTCATTGCATTCGCGATAATTTTGTTGTGTCTGAAGGCAATTCATTCAACTTGCTTAGTTTATATCAGTCTGCCTTCAGCCAGTGTCAAGAATCAGCTTCTGTCTCATTCTCCTGACACCCTAGGTGACAATCTGCGAGGAAGGCTGACAAGATGCCCAACTTCCAGTATGACTGGCATTCAGAAACGCCTATATGATAACACATCCTTGTACAATCTCTTTAGGACTTTGATTCCAGGACAAGTCTGAGCAAGAATTTGTTTGGTTAATATGCTCAAAGCCCATTAGTAGAAACCCAACAACCTCGTGAGGAGGAGCAAGAGAGATAAATACCTGGGTCAGTCAGGTGGAAATCTGTTTGTGTATGTGTCCCTTGTGTTGTCTGCATCCCCATAAGTGGGTGCTAGAAAATGTAGAGATGCCGAAGGCAGGAATGGCGAGATTTGCCCTGCATAACCTAGGTCTCCCTTTAGACTCCCTTCCATAATTAGTCAGGTCATACATTCTGACAACAACAATTTGAGCTGTGTTTTCAGAAAAGGAAAGCAGCCTGACTAAACCTGTTCTGAATGACCCGTCCACAGATTCCCCTGCCAGATATGAGGCAGGCCGAGGATGGCGGGCTGGATGTGCTGACACCAGCTAATAAGGAAAGGCCAGTGGCATCGGCCGAAGATGGAAAACCAGAGGAAGGTTCGTAGTCTATTCAAAGTCTCTTGTCTGCAAAGTTTTCTGGATGGTAAAATAGGATATCTTGTAGCAAAAACAAAAACCATCAAAATGTCTGCTTACAGAATACATGTGTATGGGGCTGAAGGAGCAAAAATGTGGGACTTAGAAAACACAAAACAAAACAACCAGGATAAAGGGACCCGTGTTCATGGGGGAGCTCCAAATTGAATCATCTCCTTGGATAGTACCTCAGAAACAATCACAATACCAGTTAAGGAGGTGTGGTTATTCATAGAGTTCAGAAGTGCTTGCTAGTCCTCCATGTGCCCCGAGGCCAGGATGTTGACAAGGAGAAAAACAGCAAGACTTCAAATGTCAGACAATTCACAGGGACAGAAAACTATATGGCATCCTGAGCAAAGTTTTGATGAAGTGATTAGTGATGTGTTGAAGACTAGATGTCCTTTGAGAGACGATAGGGCAGGCAGGTAACAACTGTGCCTTTGAAGGTTCTCTAAAGGGTGAATGGGAACTTTCACAGAGTGAGGAATTTCTAGGGAAAGCCTCCATGGTCTTGACCATCCACCTTCTTGCAACACAGCCTGTATAGATAGGTATTTCCATGTTTGCTAGTTGTTCTGAGGATTGCAATGGGCAGCGATTTCTTATGAGGGTGGAAACCGTCAATTGCGAAGATGAATTCTAGAGACAAGGAATGTGAAATTATTGTTAGGTTCCATTAGAGTGTTTCTTTTTCTAAATTCGTTGTACATCCTTCTTCCACAGGGGACGTGCCATTGACAAGCATGATGGAGGACCGATGGTTGCTAACCACCAAGCACCCCGACGAATCACGTTCCTGTTGTGATGAGAGAGCGAATGAACAGATTTGTAAGGTAGAAAGCTGACCTTAATCACCTACTCCTGTTGTCTTCGATGATATCACCACCTGAAATGTAATGCCCATTTCTAAGCTACCTCATCCATTCCCGGCTCAGAAGCTGGATTTCGCAAAGAAAACATTTCTCGTCTTGGTCCTTGGTAGCTGTCCTAGAATCTCTTCCTATCGTTTTGATTTGTGTCCTATCGTTTTGACTGTAACCTCGTTTTATGCACCTGGGATTTGTGTCTCCTTTCTCATATATTCCTGATCTGTGTGTGTGTGTGTGTGTGTGTGTGTGTGTGTGTGTGTGTGTCCTTTGTAGCTGTCCTAGAATCTCCTCCTATCGTTTTGATTACACTTTGTTGTTTGTGACTAATTTTCTCCTGTAAAATGGCTTCGGTGTGAGTTGTAGCCTCTATGTAGCTCATGACAGGGATCCCAACAGTCAAATTTCATGTGCCCGGTGAATCCAGCATTTCAAAGATTGTTTGCCCTATATATTAGATTCCTGGCCATCTATCACACATTGACCTGGTTGTTGATGGGCTCTTGATCTCATAGGTAGGCTCTCTGTTGAGGTCCAGTGCTGTTAACCCCTAGTGTCATCTGGAGTCCTGTGGCCTGGTGTGTTAACCTCATTTTATGCATCTAGTAATTTGGGTCTCCTCTCTCATACATTTTTTGTCAATGTTATTGTTTCAACAAGAGTTGAATAGGCAATTGTTTGATTAATATGCCAAAGCTCATTAGTAGATAATGTTACCACATCCTTAGGAGAATTAACAGTGATGATTATCTTGGTATGTCTAGTTGAACTCTGTTTTTGTATTCTTTCCTTCTGGTGTTTCCTTAATCATAAGTGGGAGCTAGAAGATAATACAGATTCACCTCTCTTGAAAGATGTGAATTCCCCAGGATAATCTTTGTGTCCCTTTAGACTCCCAATTTTATCAAGTCTTATTTTCTACAAATGACAAATCAAGCTGTTTTCAAGAATAGAAAGCATCCTAACTGAAACCTCTTCTAAATGTCCCTTTCATAGACTTCACGGAATCATGAAAATGCTTTTGTGTTTGGTATGCCTGAGATTCCACAATCCAACAAAGAAAGACAAGGTACTTAGTCCACTAATGAGTATCTTGTCAACACTATATAATGTATGGTAAATTTGCATAATTTGCAACACCAAACTTGTCATAGGATACATGTGTCTGGGTCTGAATGTATAAAAAGTTGGGAATAAGGAAAATTCAGGGCAAAAAAAAAAAAAAAAAACAGCCTAAAAGGACCTGTGTTCATTGTGAAGTCCAAATTGAATCACCTGATGGGATAGCGCCACTGAAAACAATCACAATACCTCTGTTATGGAGGTGAGGTAAGTCATATAGCCCAGAAGAGCTTCCTCATCTCCCCTGTGCCCTGAGGCCAGGATTTTGACAAGGAAGCTTCAAATGTCAGAAAATTGACACTGACAGAAAAATAAATGTCATCCTGGGCAAAGTTCTGATGAAGTGATGGTGAAATCTTCAAGACTTGGTGTCCTTTGAGAGACAATAGGGAAGCCACATAATAAATGTGCCCTTGCAATTCCTTCAAATGTAGAAGTCAAACATTCATGGAGTCAGGAATTTCTAGGGAAAGCCTCATGGTCTTAACTATTCACCTTCTGGCAACGGAGCTTATCTGTATTAGGAAGGTGTTTGTGTTTCTTAGTTTGCAAGTTGTTTTTGGACAGTGAATTCTTATGGGTGATTGAATCTGTTAATTGCAAAGCTGCCTTGTAGTGACAACTCACATAATAATATTGTTGGATCTGTTAGATTATTTTGTTTCCTAAAAGTGTGGGTTTTTTTCTTGACAGCGGACTGGACATTGAATCCTGAAATAGAGGATGAGTGCCTCCTTAACACTGAGCACCACAACGATCCACCTTTGGATGGTGACAAAGGCTTGTTTTGTAACGTAGTAAGATCACTTTAATCACTTTGTCTGTACTGTTGGATTTGGTGACATTACCACATGGAAAGTAATGGCCAATCTATACTACCTCATATAGTTCATGACTCAAAACATAGAAGTTGCAATGAAAACATTTCTTGTCTTTGTAATCATAACTCTCTTAGAATATAGTCCTGTCATCCTTCTGTGATAGATCTTAGTTGAATTTTTAGTGGAGATCCAGAGCCTAGGTGAATTTGGAGTGTAGATTTATATAGGGGAGAAAGAAGGATCTCTTTGCATTCCTGTAAGAGGTTCTGCCCAGTTATATCTTCAGATCCACTGATCTACATTCCTTCAAGGATGTTTGTTCTAAGACCTGATGCTTCGCAGCCATACAAGAAACTGTCAATTCCAAAAGTGTGTAATCTCCCTGGACACACAAAGTGAAGGAAGCTATACTGAGTACTTTGAGTTATGGAGCCAGGTGAAGGTCAAATGCTCAGGGATAGGTCAGACTGCAAATTGAAACAGTAGCTCTGAAAGAGAAACCCAGCGCATCCATGGCAGAAATTCAAGGAAAGCTGCCCTTGAGTCAGAATTGGATTTAGCATGGAAATTGCTGGTCAGTGTTTTTTTCTGAGATTGAGGGTTATGTGGTTAGGTAGTGATGTGTCCAGTGTGTATGCCTTCCCTGATTGGTCTAAGTTACATCGATGACTGTTTTCATGCCCATGTTTCTAATTGTCCATTATTCACATTGCCTGTTTGTGGCATTCATCATCTCTATTTATCCTGTCTTACTGTTAAAATTGAAACACATTTGAAAAATTAGTTTTGTGAATTATTAAACTCATTTCTTTAATGTAATTCAATTGAATGTTCTTCCTCCTTCTTGATTTAGTAGTAACATTTTGCATGTTTTCCATTTGAACAATGTTGCATGTTTTTATCATATTTTATGTTGCAGTGTGAATTTCTATATTTCTTCCTGTAATTTTTTAAACAAGAATATAATATGTTTTTCTATAATCTAGGAAGATTTTTATCTAAAAAATTGTGTTACTAGTGCTTTTTTTTTTTTTTTTTTTTTTTTTTTTTTTTTTTTTACAGAAAGTGAATGACCCTACTGTCATCCAAGCAACTGGTATGGAAAGTTCTCTTTTATTGAATATGAACAAAGCTACATACATAAATATTGGGATGCGTGTAGGAAAGTGTAAGTCATACCTTTTGCAAAGTATACATTATGTAAGTTTTGGAAAGTAGAACAGTGTTTCAATCAGCTAAAGAAATGTTCACCAAAACATACACCAAATAGACTAGTGATTAGAGAAGACACAAGTTACTAGCTTTGAGTAATAGGTAAAGTTGAGCTAGTTATTGATGAAGCTGTATCAGTTTAATATTATGAACACTTTCCTGCCTGCCGGGTTCCACATCTGTGTCAGGTCCAAAATAAGACACAGAGACACTTTTGGTTGTAAAGCTGTTGGCAAATGGCTCCAGGATTTATTGCCTAGCTCTGTCTTTAAATATTAATCCATAATGACTAATATATGTATTTATATATGGTCTCATTTTTTGAGAATGCCAGACTCCTGTCTTCTCCTCCTGGGATCACATCGAGACCCTCCTCTATCCTACTTCTCCCAGAATCCTCCTTGACCCCTAGTCCTGTCTTGTAAGGAGTACGGTTTTTCTGCCCGCCGCCTGGTCTTGTCCTGCCGCCATGCCGCCAGCCCCAAATAATGCACAGAGACTCTGCATTTGATACAATGCTATTGGCCAGGTGCTAGTTTCTAATTGGCTAGCTCTGTCTTGATTATTAACCTATTTGTGTTAATCTATGTATTTCCATGTGCTCTTCTTACCAGGAGCCGGCTGCCACGTATTGCTCTCTCCAGACTCTCCATCTTGGCTCCTCCTTACTTCCTTTTCCTCCTTTTCTCCTAGTCCCTTCCATCTTCCTTTCCTATTGGCCAACAGGGCTTTATTATTAACCAGTATGAGAAACCTATACAGAATAACATCTCCCATCATCTCCTCTTTTCTGTCTAAATAAAAAGAAGGGTTTTAACCTTAACATAGCAAAATATATAACACAACAGTTATCAAATAAGAATCACAGTTAACAATATTTAGTCCATTAACATTTAGCAAGATTTGAAGAAAATATTTCATCATCTATTCTATCTTTGTGTATCTAAAGTCTAAGTAACTTACCTTTAATCCTAACTAATGAAAACTATAACCATAACTATCTGTCTTCAACTCCTTCAAAGACCACAGAAGGATAATATATAAACTCTAGAAATGACAGAGACAACTCACTGCCTGTTCACCCGAAGTTCTTTTGTAATCTTCCATCTTCAGCCCATAGGCCATAGTGTGTCTGGCAGACTCTTCAGCAAAGCAAGAAACTTTAAACTGTCTGACTGTATTGGCAGTTTGTCAGTCACTTTTCTCTGTGTCCTGCAGACTGTCTGGCAGACTCTTCCATGAAGCAGGAACTCTGTAGCAATGTCCATCTTGAATCACCAGCCACCTTTCTGTGGGTCCTGCATGTCCATTTTATACAGCATAAAGTCAAACAGTCCAGACAAGAGCAGTATCTTGTCTAAAGGGCTAGTCTTGCCATATTGAAAGCAAACTCCATAATGAGTTTCTTCAATGTCCATCTTCCTTTTTGACGAAGGTGGTGTTGCCAGGAACAATTATGTCTCATTGTCGAGAAAAACCCTAAACCATTTTAAATGCCATATTCTGTAGGTCTTTGAAAGGTTTGAAGAATTCCTATCTATCTCAAATACATCTCTGTGTATCTTGAAAACCTAACTAACTTAACTCTAAGCTTTGACTATCATAGGTAATTATCTATAATCTGTATGTACTACATTATACATTACATTTCTAAATGAGCAATATAAAAACAATACCTAAACAAAAGGAGAAATATACACATCACAAAATTGACCTTAAATTGTATCAATAAATGAAAATCCATTCCAAAACAAAGTATTCGTATCTATACCATAATTCCCTTTTTACCTTTAAAAAGATATTGGTTGTGATCATTAACCATTTGTAACCAACCCCATTTGAATGAGGAAAGAATAGATGCTTATCTTCAAAGAACTCTCGATATGTTCAAACCACAGTTGTTCAAGAAGTATTAGGGCCTATAGAAGGCACATTTTTGAGCCTGAGGAAATCAATCATATCTGCAGAAATAGAAAGTATAATAGTATACATCACCAAAGTACTAGTTCAATAGGATACTATATGCTTCTTAAATTATTTCTGATGAGTTTATATAAAAGCAGATATTAAAGTAATACTTAACTGGAAGATGAAATGGATGAAGTCAAGAAACATGTGCAATGGATATTTTGCAAAAGGTGGGTAGTTGATTGTTTAGGCAGATGGTAGGAAAAGAACTTGGTGAATTATGAGTTTATCTTTCAGAATCTTGAGAGAAGTCTAACTGCATTTTTATTGCAATCAAATAGTAGATGTTTCCTGCAGTAGGGAGTTTTGTAAACAGAAGTAGGGAAATTGGGATACACTGTACCAATCACTCCTCCCTCCCACAACTCTCAGGTATCCAAATGTAATCTACATTAACCTTAGGTAGTGTTGGAGATAAATCTAAGTACATAGGAGAAAGTCACTTTTTAACTTCATCTTATTGTATATGAACTGATTCATAAATGAGCCTCAGAATATTTTGGCATGCCATTTGTATACATGAGGCTATTCAGCTTATTTGTATACATCTGTGCATGTTTTACTGTATGCATCAGTTATTTCAGTGCCCTTGATCAGTCATGGATACAGATCTGTAGCTACAAATGCTACAGTATAACATGAATAACATGTCTTCTTTTTGTCCTTATCTTGCACAGTTAACATATTAGAGACCCCATTCTATCCTCTAGAGCAGTTCCAGTGAGCTCTGCATGCAAAGTCACAGACCCATACAACCATAAGCTCTCATTTCTTTGTAATGCTTACCCTTTTGTTTTGTTATATGAAATTTTCTTATTGTTGGTGGTATTTTGTTTAGGGATTTTTCTAGAATCTCAACAGAGTAGGCATGTTTTGTGCCAGTGAGCTACACCTCTAGTTAATGGTATTGTGTTGTGATATGCTCTGGGCTCCACAAGGCATCACAGGGCACCCAGATGAGTGCTTCAACACAGGAAAATGTGCAACAGAAAAATGACAAAGTGACACAAACAACACAAAAATGTTCACATGGGTCATTCCCATCTGACCTGCTTATTCAAGGAATAAGGTAGTGCAGTTTTGCACAACTTCAGATTTGTACATCTTCTAATTCCTTTATTCACATTCCCTATTGGATACTTGGCTGTGGCCATTTAACAAGTTCAGTCTTTCAGAAAAACCCCTTACTTCAGATGGAAAACACCTTCCCTTCCTGTAAACCATTCCCCTAACTTACTCATTGTGCCAAATTCAGGCACCAACCACACAGAGAAAGATCCCCTTGCAATGCAGTTGTGAACATGAACTGTTGTGTAAACACGGAGGTCCAAACACATAGAAATTAACTTGTATAACCTGAGTCCGTTCCAACACTGCATGCTGAGCCATTCTCTTCCTGTGTTATCCTCTGCTATTTCTAAGTAACTAGTGATATCCTAACCATGATAGTTTTAATAGAGTGATAGCTATAGCTACGCCTTTTGGTATTTCTCTTCATCTCTTAACTACACCGCCTTTCATGCTCTTCCCACTTTGTGCTTCAGAGTGACCTTAACTTATGACTTTCTGTTTGGGACATGGCATTTCCTACAGAAAACCTCTAGCCGACAACTACTATTTCCTACTTGAAAAGTGATACCCAAACCTTACAGGCACACATCAATATTGAGTAAAATAAAGTATGCTCCTATCAGAATGATTTAAATGATTGCCCACCAGCACAGTAGAAAATTTTATGATGAAAGACTGAAATAAATTTCTGTCCAATAAATAAAAATAGTTAGGAATCATTAAACACTAAGACACCCTCATGGAAAATAATAGCTGTTCCCTTTTCGTATGTGGGTATGTGTATACAGTGTTGCACTATTGACATATTGAAATACCAATTAGTATTTTTATAAGAAGTAAATATTTCATCAACAGTTTACACCTCATTTTTTTTTTTTTTTTTTTTTTTACTCCTGCCTACTCTTTCCCTCTGCTCTATGCTGAACATCTATCTCTAGGCTGCCCTATGTTCCCTAATGCAATGGCAATGGAAGAAGAAACTGCAGCAGCCCTTGTTATTGATAATGGCTCTGGAACGTGCAAAGCTGGCATTGCTGGTGAGAGTGCCCCCAGGGCCGTATTCCCCTCCATCATAGGGCGGCCCCGCTACCAGAGAATCATGTTGGGCATCGATGATGAGGATTTTTACATAGGCAACGAGGCCCAACGCAAGAGGGGTATCCTGACCCTGAAGTACCCTGTTGAGCATGGCATCGTCACCAACTGGGATGACATGGAGAAGATCTGGCACCACACCTTCTATAATGAACTGCGTGTGGCTCCCGAGGAACACCCACTGCTCCTAACCGAGCCCCCACTTAACCCAATAATTAACAGAGAGAATACGATGCAAATAATGTTTGAAACATTCAAAGCCCCGGCCATGTATGTGGCCATTCAGTCGACACTATCTCTATATGCCTCTGGCCGAACAACAGGCATGACCGTTGAGTCTGGTGATGGGGTCACACATACTGTGCCCATCTACGAAGGCCAAGTCCTTCCCTATGCCATCTTGCGTATGGACCTGGCTGGCAGGGACCTAACCGACTACCTAATCAAAATTTTGTTAGAGCGGGGCTATACCTTCAATACTACTGCCTCCAGGGAGATAGTCCGTGACATCAAGGAGAAGCTATGCTATGTTGCATTGGATTTTGAAAAAGAAATGGCAACTGCTGAACACTCCTGCTTAGAGAAGAGTTACAAGCTACCTGATGGCCAAATCATCACTCTGAGCAAGGAGCAGTTCCAGTGCCCAGAGGCACTTTTCCAGCCCAATTTTCTGGGTATCAAGTGTTGTGGCATCCACAAAACCACAATTAGTTCCATCCTGAAGTGTGATGTTGACATCCACAAGAGCCTGTATGGCAACATTGTGTTGTCTGGTGGCACCACCATGTTCCCAGGCATTAATGACAGGATGCAAAAGGAACTCATGGCCCTAGCACCTATAACATTTAAGGTAAAGAGCATTCCCTCCAAAGATGGAAAGATTTCAGTTTGGATTGGTGGCTCCATCCTGGCTTCACTGCCCACTTTCAGGCAGATATGTATTACCAAAAGAGAATATGAGGAGTTTGGTCCTTCTATAATACTCCACAAATGTATGTAGATGGACTCAAAGTGATTGGGAAGTATAATTTTTTTCCTGCCAGACGTACAACGCTCTTACAAATTTACACAACTGTACGAGTCCTTTAAAAATAAATTAATACTTAAAGTTTGTATCTGAATATCAGCATTGGATGAAAGAACTTGCTCATTTTAGATTTTGTGTTCGAGTTGTATATTTAATATCTGTGAAATGTTTAATACCCTACAAATATCTTGATTAAGTCCTTAGTCCATGTGTCTTAGTCACCTGGATGCTGAGGGAACAGGCTAGGGAAGGGAAACCCCCTGCCTGGTGAGTCTGTGAGAGCACAATGCAGTGACCTGTGTGTGCACTAACTGACTGTTGACTGTTCCATGATTTTTTTTTCAAGTCTGGCAAGGGTCCCTGAAGCAATTACCACTTCTGTCCTACCCATCTAAGCCAGTGAGGAAGTCTGGCCTTAGGATCCAGTTTTGGTTCTAGTGTTTTCCCTCCTGAACCCCACGGGTTGTTGGGGTTGTCACTTGTCTGAAGTCAGGAATGTTTGCATTGACACCAATGAATTTATTCTTCCCTGTTATTTCAGTAAGGTTATGTGCACTCAAGTCTTTAAGAAATGACAAATTTGGATTGCTAATGCTCAGTGAAAAACTTAGGTCCCACAAACATGTCTGAAGGTGTTCAGGAATTTTGATTTTTACTTTGGAACACAAAAATATTTTCTTAAAATAAGTTTTTAAACATCATCATAACAACCAATGGCTTTATTTATAATTACTCATTATAGTTAGCTCAGTGGGCTCCTCAGCAGAATCTGTTTTGAGAGAACAAAACAATAGTTCATGAAAAGAGAGCAAAATGGAACAATGGTAGAAAAATTATGCTGCCATAAATAAGTAAATAATTACATTTCAATTATACACTCTGAGCTGCTTTCTAAAAAACATTGGCTAGGATCTATTTTCTCAGCAATGTTCCCAAAGCCAAGGGGTTAAATTGAATATTTCTTTTATCATTAATGCACCAAAATGAAATTCTTCATTGCTTGACAACTTTTCATTCAGTCTTTGAAAGTTTCAATAAAACTTTGAAAATTTTAAGAAATCTTATGCACATGACTAGCCCTCACCAATGTCACCTGGTATTTATTAGTCTGCCTCCTTCTAGAGTTCACGGCCTTAAAAAAATACTGTTAGCCCAGTGAGTCTGTTAGTGCTACTCATATGTTCACGGCTGTGCAGCTACCAGCTGGAATATGACCAAATGTTCAGCAGTCAGGACTCCAATCAAAAGTGATTCTCCTACTTTGGCAGCGATGAATTGCCAACAGCTACTTGAGTAGAGGAGAGTCCTTGGGAGCCCTCCCCTCAAAAATATGAAAAATCTGACTGACTTAATCTTATGCCATTCTTATGTAGACCACACAAGTGACAGGAGTTGGTATATTCACCAGTCATGTCATGTTCAGAAAAGAGTATTTCCAGGAATTATCCCACAGTCAGATTTTTGAAGGTTTTTTTTTTTTTTTTTAAACCTCAAAACTCCCTGAGCCTTGGGTAATGGGAACTTATTGTAGGTAACCCAACTGAAGCTTAAGACTAAGAGTAATTTTTCTTTTCACTTTAACAGGTTTATATGTCTATGCATTAAGTACTACTTTCTGCAAAAAAAAAAAAAAAAAAAAAAAATGTCTTCTCTGGCTGATGTTGAAAGCAGGACAAATCTATGAATACAATATAAATAACAAGAATTAGGTTGATAACACGACCACTGATGAAGACATCAGTGACAGGTTCTGTAACTAGGGCCTTTGACTTCCTTAGAAATGAGCATTTGACAAGGCTTAAATAGTATGTGATATCAAATCCCTCATATGAAACAGGTCTCAAATCCAATCAAAATGTGGTTGGTTGCTTTCATAACCATCATGCCACCATAGCAGAAGTGGAAACATCTTACTTCTCAGTTCATTAGTACAGTATCACTGAAAGTCCATGACCGGGTAAAATCACTGATGCCTTTCACATCTAAGGGCCCACAATATGAAAACCTGCCAACAGGGAGTTTACTGGTCAGTTTTGCATTGATTAATCAATGTTCTGCCACCAAAATGTGTGGGGTCTTTAGAAATATGATCTTTGCATTTAGTTATTTTGTGCAACAAGAAGCTTTGGCAAAAGCTTGTGTTGTTGTGGGTGTCTCTGCTTCTTGATCAGTAAGTAGTTCATAGGCAAGTATTCAACACCCGGTTCTCTTTTTTTTTTCGCTCATTTACGTATTTATTTTTATTCTTTTACTATTTTACATATTGAACTCAGGCCCCTCTTCCTCCCCCTCTCTTTCCCTCCCTCCCTCTCTCCTTTGCTCCCATGCAATCTCAACCATCCTCCCATTCCATCCCCCCAAAACACACACACACACACTCCACAAGGAAGGTGATATCTTCCAGCAAGCGTCAAGAAAATATGTCAAGTCATTTGGAGTAGGAACTAGGCCTGCCCTCCTGCCTCTAGGTTAAGGGATTATCCCTCCATGAGGAATTTGCTCCCAAAGTCCTTTTTTGCACCAGGGATACATCCTGGTTCTACTGTCAGAGGTCCCTTAGATTGCCGAGGACTTCTGGGACCCATATTCAGGGGGTCTGAGTCATTCCAATGCTGGTTTCCAAAGTATCAGTGTGGGGGTCCATTTGCTCCTCTTTGTTCAGGTCAGCTGTCTCTGACAGTGGGTTTCTATAGCCTGGTCTTGTCCTCCCTCTCTGTATCTGGATTCCAGTCTGGCTCAGTGTTTAGCTATGGGTGTCTGTTTCTGTTTCTGTCACCTACTAAATGAGGACTCCATGATGGTAGATAACTTAGTCATCAGTCTCATTATCAGGGAACGGCATTTATGTTAGCCTTTCCACTGTTGCTCAAATTGATAGTAGGGGTCAGTCTTGTAATTCTCTAGACATGTCTCTAGAGTCAGTTCTCTTCAAAACTATAAGGGCTCACTATTTTATGGTATCTCTCTTTTTATTTCTCTTGTCTATTCCTCCCCTGACTCTATATTCCTAGTCCCATGTGCTTTCTTCTCCTCCCCTTCTCTTTCTCCTAGCTCCATCTCCACTCACTGCCCCTCCCCCAATTCCTATATGCTCAGGAGATCTTGTCCCTTTCCCCTTCTCCTTGTATCCTAGTTTCTCTGGTGGTGTGAGTTATAGGCTGATGATCCTTTGCTCTAAGTCTAAAATCCATATATGAATGAGTACATACCATATTCCTCTTTTTGTGACTGGGTTACCTCACTCAGGATGGTTTCTTCAAGATCCACCTATTTGCATGCTAATTTCAGGATTCCATTGTATTTTTTTTTCATAGAGTAGTATTCCATTGTGTAAATGTGCCACATCTTCTTTATCCATTCTTCAGTTGATGGTTATCTAGGTTGTTTCCAGGTTCTTGCTATTACAAATAATGTATCTGGTTCTTGAAGTTATATTCAAAGTCCAAAGGATTCTCCAAGCAGCATTTCAACATTTTCCATTTTCCTCTGCATATACTCTTTTTAGTATATATTTTAAATTCAATTAGTGGATTTCCACATACTTCTTCATGGATCTTTAGTTTTGGTTAACCCACACCTTATGCCTTGCCCTCACATACCCTTTACTCTCATATCCACTTGAAATTTTAGTTCATTCTCCCACTGTTATTTTTTTGTCAACTTTGGTCTATTGTCTCCTCCAATCATATTTTACTCAGGTGGCAAAATGATGAGTTAATATAGTGTCTTTACCTAATCCTCATTTTGATGAAGCATTTACCTCTCATTTCCCCACATCCTAACACCTCCATGTTTAGATATTTTTCAGCTTTCCCCTTCCATACTGTATTTTCAGTCTCTTCTCGCCTCAATAGGTCCATCCACAATGCTTCATTTCTAATTATACAGCTTCCAAGTGTAGCCCTGTTTAGCATACAGAACCTTCAAAGATAGGGTTCCATATTATGAGAACATACAACATTTGACTTTTTGAACCTGGCTGATCTGGGAATATATTTTTATCTGGCCATATATATTGTCCTGAAATTTTCATTTCATTATTTTTACAGAGGAGTGATTGTATACATACAAGCACACACACAAACACACACACACACACACACACACACACACACAAATATACTTGGCTGTTTTGACACATATAACTTGCCTGTCACATGTCACTTGCACTTGTGTCTATGCACGTGACTACTTAATCCTCTGAGTATAAATTGGATGATGCTCAGAATAAACGTGGCTATTATGTGAGAACTTAATTCACAATATTTATCAGCCCCATTCCCTCATTTCCCACTGTTATCTTAGAGTGGTAAACACATTATCATTGGGAGACTTTGTGTTACTGTTTCAAGTTTGCTTCTAGTTTTAAATAAGTTTAAATCACTTATTTTATCTGGTTTAAATATTTATATAGGATGATTCTAGAAATGCATCCAGTGATTTTATGTGTTCTAATTTAGTGGAGTAGGACTTTTCTTGTTTTAATTATGCCCATATTCTTTTCTGAATTTCATGCATACCTGTAGTAAAGTTTACTAATTTCATGCCTTCTTTTACTAACTGAGGTATTTCATCCATTGATTTGTCTAAAAGTTTATCAATAGTATTTGCTTTTTCAAAGAGTCAATTTCATTTTAATAATATTTTAATTTTCTGTTCCACTAGTTTCAGCCACACTTTTCATGATCTTGTCCCGTATTATGTTTCTAGATATTTTTTTCAAGGCCTTAAGAATAATCACATCAAATTATTGGGACTTGCCAGGTTATGGTTTCACATGCCTTTAAAACAACTACTCGGGAGGCAGAGGCAGTTGGGTCCCTGTGAGTTTGAGGCCAGTCTGTCTACAGAGTGCATTCCAGGAGAGACAACAAAGCTACAAATAGAAATCCTGTCTGGAAAAAAAACAAAACCAGAAAAAGAAAAAAGAATATTATTGGGACTTCTTAAAAGGTAGATAATTATCAGTGTAAACAATTCCCTTTAAGACTGCCTTCCTTGTGTCCCACTGTGTTTTTGGTTGTGAGCCTAGCCTTTAATGGCTGATCCATCTCTCCAGCTCATGTCCCATTTATATATTTTGGTTTTTTTTTTTTTAGGTTTAATTTAGGTTTACAAAACATTTTAAAAGTTCTTCCTTGCTTTCTTCATTGACACACTTACCATAACACAGCCAGTGAGGTTTTGTATTCTCCGTGGTTTCTATTACTATGGATGTCTATAATAATTCCATGGCTTGTATATACCTTCCCCACCATTCATCTTAGATGGTTCTATTTGTTATAAGAAAGTGTTTCTCGGGGCAGTAGAAAGATGAATGGTATTTTCTAGTATATTCTACTTGGCAGTGTCTTTTATTGTGGAGTTAAGACTTAACATTCAGCGTTCCGGTTGAAATATGTGTATCATTTTGTTTTCTGAGACTATTTTGAAGGACTGTTCTGCTATCTCTTGTTTATTCCATGTGACATCTTAGCTGTGCTTTCATTATCTCCCTCAGACCGAAACAGGCTTTCAAGAATCCTCATGGAAAATGTTAGCTCTCTTTCAATTTCAGTACTTTCGCTGGATATAGCAGTTTGTGCTTACAGTATTGCTCTGTCAAACGCAGACTCTGTCTCTCTAGGCACATCTGGCTTTTACATTTTCTGTCTCACAATCAATTGTTATTGTAGCGAGTTTCTGTTTATAAGAGTGTTCTGAGACGGGGAAGAGACAAGATCTCCAGAGCACATGGGGAGAGGGGGCAGTGATGAACTATTACTACAAGGAATTTTGAAGTTTTTCCACTTTTATATTGGAACTCTCCAAGACAACAATATAATTGGAGGGATAACACATCAGTCAGTCTAAACATGAAAGAACCCATGTTGTAGATGTTCATCTCCTCATCCCATAGATGATCACCTTGTCCAGGGTGTGGCTGAGAGCAAAAGATCTGAGTGAAATTTTTTCTATGGAGACATTATAAGACATGGCTAATGACAGATCCTTAAGAAGTCAACTTCATGCACACCAGGTAGACACCTTCAGGTTATGTTAACTGGCACCCCCAGCTGTCTATTCTTTAGAAACATAGAGCATTGGACCCAAGGAAAATTCTATTATGAAACCTGGACGTGACCATCCAACAGGATAACCTGTGGGTGAATAGAGACTGGAAGGCTTGTATGATGTACCAGTAATGTTTGAAAAAGTATGCCTCCCATCCCCAGACCCCCCAAGACATTGCCTTACAAGTCATTCAGAGTGGAGACTAACCGTACTGACCCTCCAGTGACAGACAATTAGGAATGGTGGATGAAGACCCAGTATAGCTAAAGAGAGGATGTAGATAACTCTCTGATGCATTTAACTAATTATGGTAGTTTAATAGACAGGTATTTTTAAACAAACCTTGATAGACATAATATATATATATATATATATATATATATATATATATATATTTAGTCAGATTTTTGTAATTATTGCTTTTAGACCTTAGAAGTTTATCAAATCATATATAATATCTTTAAATCTCATTATTTATAGCACTTAAATAATGTTATGTTCTGACCTTTAGAGCTTAGAGAAGCTGCAAGGAGTTGGTGGTGCATGCTTTTAATCCCACCACTAGGGAGGCAGAGGCAGCCTGCCTCTAGAGGGTGAGTTCCAGGACAAACTTCAAAACAATACACAGAAAGCCCATGTCTCAAAAAACAAAACAAACAAAAACCAGAACAAAATCCTTTGAAAAGCTTAGAAAATCCATTCTAGTTTTCTATTCTATAAACATTTATCTGATTTATCTGTATCATATTTATATATACATATATATATGTATATATATATTAATTGTACTAAAACAATTATACTGTTTTATCCTTATACTGTTTGATTCTATTAATACAATGAGATTTTTGAGATTTTATACTCATATAAATACATCACTCTTGATATTTTTGAAGAAAATTTGCTGAATTGGGTGTACTTCCAATTTGTGTCTGTGTGTCTGTGTATAGGGGAGTATTAAGATGTAAGAAGTTGTGGTTGGCTTAGTTAAGCATAGCTAATGATAGAAAAATAACAGTTGTTCAACTTAGAAGAAAGAGCAGAAGCCCTATAATGGATATTTACGAATTCATTTATTAGTTTGCAATTAAAGAGACGACACAAAAAAAAATCCTTTAAATATTTGTATTTGCGTAATATATATGTATGTAGTGTAGGGTGGGTGGGGGTATGTTATTTTCAACTAAAATGAAGGAAAGTGTGTGTGTGTGTGTGTTATTTTCATTTAAATTGAGGGCAACAATAAACAAAATAAAAAACAATGTTTGGGAGCAGGAGCAATCACCATTTTAGTCTGTAAGTGCTAGCAAACCTACCGGAGCAGATGTTTAGTGGCAGCAGTTGGGAATTATTCTCCATTGGGATCTGTGAATTTTAAAGGGTTACTATTTTAGCACTCTGCCTTATATAAAAACCATGTCAAAAATTAAATAGCCATTCATGAAAATAGAGAAATGATCATCTTTTAAGCTTATGGGAGCTGAACCCATAAGCAGCTGACAGGGTGTTAGGAATCTTTCTTCAGGTGTGAATAAATAGGAAGAGAGGAGAAAAAGTTAGCTTCCCAAGTCTCCCTAAGGAATATTTCCTAGCTCAGTTCCAAGATAGGTGCAGGGTTCTAGCAGTTCTCTGCCCATAGAGTTAGTGGGCTGGCTTTCCCTTTTTTGAATATGTTTAGGCCATTAGTTTTCTTCTTATTCCTGTGAGAATCGGTGAGCAGTTTGACACAGGACAGGAGTTTGGAGGACATTCTGAGAAAAACACTGAGTCTGCTGTCCAAATGTCACATTACAGAGCCAGTTTCTAGAATTTTCAACATAGTTTTGTACTAGAGATGACTATATATAAAATTACACGAAGTGAAAACAACAGTAATAATTTTGTGTGGGACTTTTCCTGAACAGACAGGATATACGTCTATTCAGATACAGGGCCAGGATAATGAATACTCCAAAGTCCAATTTGTGGATCGGAAGTGTTTGTCGGGGCTATTTACAGGAGCTGGGATGATTCCAATGTTTCTGTATCAGCAAAAAGTCCACCTTGGTGTGACTGATGACTCATGAATGCTGTAGCCTTGGAGCCCTCTGCTAGACTCACAGGAAACTCTTTGGGGCAAAGAATCTCCACCCGGCAACTTGGTTGAACCTCTAGCCAGTTGTTGGTTATTACTTCCATAATCTTGAGGAAGGGTCATTATGACCCTCAGACCTATAGAGCTGTTTACTTACTGAGTCTCATGAGCCCCTTCAATGAGGGAATATTTCTATTCAAAGGAGCTGCTGCACTCCCATCACTTCAATGACTCTCATTCCTCCCCCTTCGCTCTTCTGTGATAGTGAGATAAAGGACTACATAGGGCTAAGAACGGGATGGTCTTGCCACAGTGACAGTCACATGTCCTCATTGGCTATGCTAATGGTTCTGAATCTCTGAAGTATACAATACCTTCCAAAATGCAAGTCTCCTTCCATGACCCATTGCAGGTGACACCAGTAGTGATCTATAAGGACAGATACAATGTTAAGAAGGCAGCCACATCACATCCATTTATCAAACAAATAACATTGAACTCCACACTGGGGTCGGTGACCTTCCCTACCAACAGATTTTTGTGCTGAATGTCAGTTCCAGGTGTGAATTCCCTCTTGCAGAGTGATTATAAATCCCATAACAAAGATATTGGTGGTACTCATGATAGTTGTGCCACTATCTCACCAGAGCCAAGCTGGACTGTTGGTGATAATTATTTCCTAGAAAGCCACATAGCAACACCAGGTACTCTGAAAGCTAGCCAGTACAGACATAGTATGAAAGCCAATTCTAATTTTATTTCTCCATGTCCTGCATCCAAAGTATGTAATGTCTTCAGCAATAAAGTGCTACTTTCTCATTCTGGAATGCAAATGAGGCAGTGTCGGTGAGAATTTAGAGACTCTCCTAGCCAATGACATGTGGTACTAAGATTTTCATTCAAAAACCTATTTGTCGTTGGGAGTGCCCTTTTCTATAGATGCGGTGTTTCCTCTATACATAATCATTTTTGCTTTTTCTCATCATCATTTTCATTTTGAAGATGTATTTTTAAATATTTAATCACATGTATGCATTTGTCTCAGTCAATGTTCTGTTGCTGTGAAGCCATACCATTCCACAGGCAACTATTAGGAGAGAAAACATTTAATTTGGTGTTTAGTTATGGCTTCAGATGTTGAGTCATTAATAGTCTCGGAGGTTTAGGGCATTAATGGTTTCAGAAGTTGAATCTGTTATGACAGCCTTGGGCTAAGCAAAATATTTCCATCTCAGTATGTATTTTCCTGAAGAGATTTGCACACAACTTACCTGCCCTTAGGATAAGCTTAGCCCTCTTTACCTGTATTGTTTTATCCCTCTATCCCCTCAGGGATGCCCATTTCCCATGATGGTTTCACAGCTTCCTAGAAGGGAAATAAAAAATTGAGTCCATGAGGATATGTGCTCCACTACCGAAGAGCTGAATACATTTGCTAATTCATTCAAGCAGAAGTCTGGGGAATATGTGTGGGGATGGATTTTACAGGTATGGGATAATGGTGGAAAGAACATAAAACTAGAGCAGCCTGAGTTTACTGATAAAGATCAAAGGAATGTGGAGAGTCTAGGGTTAATACAGAAGCTAGAAAGTTAAAAACAAAAATGGGTCAAATGTTTACTTGAAAAGTTGGCTGAGGCGTTTCTCAAAAGATGGCATGCTGAAAAGCAGTTAAGAGATGCCTCATATTCCCTGACTTAACGTAGAAGAAGGACATTTAAGGTTTGGGAAATTTCAATTCTAGAGTTGGTGTGCTGTGTAAAACCTAATCTTCCACAATGGGAAGGCCCAGAAGAGTTGCCTTACAAAATTCCTACAAGATGAAAAACGCTGAGAGGGACACCAGCACATTTGAAGAAATTTGCTATTGTCCCTTTCCTTGTTCCAGACCGAAGGGTGGATATGCTGCTGCTCAGCTGGATAAATGAAATACAGTGGGTTCAGTTGGGCTGTGAGGTACCGGGCCAGGTGGCAGCATTCAATTGCTAAAGCAAGGTAAATGTACTCATCATAATGGATAGCATAGACATGACAATGTGTTTTGGCCCAACCAGGAATGATCAGCACAAGCAAAGTGCATTTTTTATTAGCATGGCTTGTATAATAAATGTTAGTGTTTCCGGGCACAAAATAGATAAGAATCATACTGAATTTTTATTAAATCTGTATGGTTGAAAATCCGCAAACCAATGAGAGAAGAACTACATTGAATCACAGCAAAAGACAATCTCAGCCAGTGAATCACTTTCCAGACATGAGCCAGGTTGCAGATCCATAATCCCTTGAATGAAGGGGTGGCCAGGCTCCCCCGAGGAAGGACCTTCCTAAGATACATAAAAGTCTTTCTGTTAGCCTTTCTCTAGTTCATCCCCCAAATGACCTATGGCTTTTTACAATGGTAAGTGTACACTGTGGGAAAGGAAACAATCAGAGTGTCCAGGTTCTACTGGATACAGGTTTTGAGTTGATACTGATTGCAGGAGGTCCCAAGAATCATTGTGTCCCTCCAGTTAAAGTAACCGCTTATGGAAGGCCAGGTGAGTAATGGAGCTTTGGCTGAAATGTGACTCATATTAGACCCTGGAGTCCCTGAACTCACACTGTGTTTATTTCCCCAGTTCCAGAATGCATAGTAAGACAGATATACTTAGAAGTAGGCAGAAGTCTCCATTTGATTTCCTGACCTGTGGAATGAGGGTTGTTATGGTTGGAAGGCTAAATGGAAGGCTTTAGAGTTGCCTCTGTCAAAGAAAATAATGAAGCAAAACTAGTCTAGCATCCCTAGAGGAACAACAGAAATCAGAGGCACCATCATGGACTGCTGCATAGCTGCATGGCTGCTGATTCTCCCAAATCTCTCTGTAATTCTCCTATCTGGCCCAAGCAGAGGACAGATGGATCACTGAGAATGACAGTTGACTAAAAATCTTGATCAGGTAGTAACTCTGATTGCAGCTTCTGCACCAGACATAGTGTCCTAACTTGATTTGAGCACATTAACACACCTCCTGGTAATAGTATGCAGCTACTGATTTAGCAAATGCTTTTTGTTTCCTACGAATGCCTGGCTGAGGACCAGGTTTCCTGATGGTTCTGCATGTTATACAAGCACCACCCAGAAGTACAGCATTACAGCTTCAGCACTACAACCCCTTTATGGGACAAATCTGAAAGACAGTGGCAAAGGGAAATCTTCACAGTGGGAAGAACATGTGCAGTACACATAGTATTCTAGTTATTTTGTTCATTGACTCATGGACTGTAGCCAATGGTTTGGCTTGATGGTCAGGGACTTGAAAAGAGCATGATTGGAAAATTGGTGAGAAAGATATCTGGGGGGGAAAGAATGTGGCTACATCTCTGCAAATGGGCAAAGGATGTGAGGATACTTGTGTCCCAAGTAAATGTTCGTTCAAAGGTGACCAGCAGAGGTAATCAAGTAGATAAAATGACTTATTCTGGGGACAAACAGGCTTTCTCCCCAGCCATTCCTGGCATTGCTCAATGGGCTCAAAAACAAAGTAACCATGGTGGCAGAGATGGGGTCATGCATGGGCTCAGCAACCTGGACTTCCACTGACCAAGGCTGGCTGGGCTACAGCTCTGTCTGAGTGCCACATCTTCCAGCAGCAGAAACCAACACTAGGTCCCAGATATGGCACCTTTCCCTGGGTGGCAGGTTGAAGATATTGGACCGGTGCCTCTGTGAAAAGGACAGGTTTTGTCTTTAATGGAGTAGATAATTATTCTGGTTTGGGATTTGCCTCTCCTGCACATAATTCAGCAGACAAATGCAACGTCCGTGGTCTTATAGACTGCTTCATTGAACATCGTCGTATTTCACACAGAATGATTCTGACCAAGGAATTCCCTTCACAGATAAGTGTGAAATTCAACCCATGATCATGGGATCCACTGGTCTCTCCGTGCTCCCCACCATCCTGAAGCAGCTGGCGTGATAGGATGATGAAATGGCCTTTTGACTCCACCCTGGAGATCTAGGGCAGGTTTCTCCAGAAAGCAGCATATGATGTTTTTAATCTGTGACCAATGTATGTATGGTTTATCCCATAGCCAGGATACACATGTCTTGGAATCTAGGGGTGGAAAGGGAGTAGTTCCTCTCACTGGTACCCTAGTAACCCACTAGGGAAATGTTTATTTCCTGGTCCCTCAACCATAATGCTTCTACCGTATTTGATTTGGTTCCAGGGGCCAGTGCACCTGAAATGAGCCATAACAAACATTCCATTGAACTTTAAGCTCAGACTTCCCTTGGTCACTTTGGTCTTCTGATCCTCTTAACCCAACAGGCTAAGTAAAATATAACCGTGTTTGGAGCAGCAATTGCTCTAAATAACCATGAGCCAAGTGCATTGTTTCTCCACATTGGAGGTAAGATTATATCTGAAGTGCAGGGAATCCACTGAGGCATCTCTCGGTGCCACCATGTCCTATGATGAAAGACAGTGGTAAACTCCAACAGGCTACCCAGGAAGGATAACAGAGGGCACAGACATTCAGTAATGAAGGTATGTGTCACTCCTCCATGAAAACTCAAGGCCTGCACAGGTGCTTGCAGAGCTTGGTGGAAATACAGAATGGCTAGTAGAGGAAGTTTTAAGAACCATATAAGGCCACATGACCGTTGCAGAAATGAGGTTTATAACCATCATGAGTGATTCTGTTGGATTAAGAATGCATTAGAACTGCTATTTGTATTATCTTCCAGTTTGTGAATCATATGTTGTAACATCATTTAAGAGATTGCTAGGAAAATGTCAGCAAACCGACTCAAAACGCACGAAGTTCAGAATACTTCCGATGAATTATTACACTGTCTCCTGTTATTATTAGTATTCAATTCTCACCATCATGTGGAGATGATACACCCTGGACCATCCATCTTTCTTAACACAATGTTTGTCTCAGTGAGGTTTCTATTGCTGTGAAAAGACACCATGACTATGGCAACTCATATAGGAAATATCTGTCTCCTTATAGTTGCAGAGGTTCAGTCCATCATCGTCATGATGGGGAGCATAATGGCGTGCAGGTATATGTGGATCTGAAACCAAGAGTACTTACATCTTGTTCAGAGGCAACAGGAAGTTACATTGAGGGAAGCTTGAGCAAAAGAGAACTCAAAGCCCTCCCCCACAGTGACACACTTCCTCCAACAAGGTCAAGCCTCCAAATAGTGAAACTCCCTTTGGGGGCCATGTTGTTTCAATCCATCAAAGCAATCCTAAATGTGTTTATACTTAACACACACATTCAAGATGAGAGACCCATAAATTCAGACTAATCCACAGCTTGCCTTGACAACAGCAACATAACTAAGTAACTGAAAGAAAACTCATATGAAAAACCAGGGTTTATAAATATGCTGAAGGCCATCATCATTCAATTTATGTTGTGGTCCTCCAGGGCTGAACTGGTCTTGTGTTTAACCTGAGGTGAGATCCTCTGATGGGAATTGTTGAAAGTCTGTCCTGGTTTCTAGTTGTTCTTGTGAGATTTCTACTGAAATAGACCAGGTCTGCTATCCAAGGGATGAGCTGTCTGTCTGGCCTTGATGTCTAAGCAGTTCTTCAAAGAAGCTGTTGACGCCCTTGTCCATCTGCCCCTGACTTCTATACTGATGTCCCTAGAACTTCCAGTCCAGGTCAGAAAGAAGTGTGCATGAGCAGGTGTGGGGTATTTGAGCCATGGACTGTAAAGAGCAAGACATATGCAGGAAGGTCAGGTGGCACATGCATCCACCAGCTATGCTCCATTCTTGCTATTTCAGTAGAAATCTGATGGAGGTCTCTTCTCTACAGAAAGTTACCTAGTCTGGGTTCTGGTGGAAGGTAGGGCACAGAGCCCAGGCACTGGCACTGGCACCTGGCATCTTTGCATTGTTAGCATACTTCAGCCAGTAAACCTGTTTCACAGGCAGATGACAAAGTTAGTTCTAGGAGTGATGTTTTCTTTGGGGTCCTGTTTGGTAAGTCTTTCTTATTTTTAAGTCTCTTTTATTTGCATACTGGTGATACCAATGAAACAGAAATTTCATTTTTATGTTTGTACACGTGGAAGAACAATTTTGAGTAAGGTTAACAGTGTCTCATCAGTTGTATGAGAACAGTCCAGTATTGCTTAGAGAGCCAGTGTAAGTGTTGGAATTAAGATATTGCTATTGAGTTTTTATAATACCTTGGCTGGTCGTTGCTATTTACTATGAATTTTGGTATATTTCTCCTTTTAAAGTTGTACTATCATCTTTTTTCAGGGTAAACACAGGAATACACAATAAAATTAAGATTTCTCTCTGTGAAAAATTTTCTCTGTGTGGAAAAGTTAACAACTTATGCAAGGTAGATTTTTTAGGAAGGTTGACTAACTTGCCTTTCCTGATAAAGGAGGGGAAACCAGAAACAGAGAAACCAAGGGACTGGAGGCAGCTGAGCACTTGAGTGGGATGTGCAGGACAAGGCTTGTTTTTATTAGTATGGTTCTTTTGGTAACAGAGTTACAAATCTACATTTCAGTGGGAAAGACTGTGTCAAGGCCAGTACTTTCAGGGTTATTGAATACACAGCATTGTTTGTTTACAGAGAAACATTTGATATGTAAGACCATCATTTACCCTAACTATTCTTTAGACATGGAGGAAGTCACAAGTATTCCTGTGTTCCTTGTCACATTTGTTGGCATTGCAAGTTCTCTTCTTTAGAAATGCCAATACCAGATGTTTACATGCCCATGTCACAAGTTCACTAAATACTCACATAAACTTAATACTCAGCCCAACATTCAATATTGGCTTCATGTCAGTTCAAGTGTGTTACAAGTTTTACTCCTCTCACATCTTTAAGATTGTGATTAAAATGACATGAGACTTATGAGAGACTGAGACCACCAGAAGTATGCAAAGGCCAAAGGCAAAGCCTTCGTTAAGAAACAGACTGCCAGATAGCTCCAAGAAAAGGGAGAACAACCTTGCAAAAAGGGAGTTTGGGGTTGTATAGGGTGGCTTTAGCTTGCAATGGACTGTGTGATGTAGACTTGAGATAAGATGGATACCCCTCCGGTCCTGTTCCTTCAGGAACAGCAGGATTCTATTGTGATAAAAACTCTTACCAGAAGCAACTTATAGAGGACAGCGTTTAATTCATCTAACTGTGGTATTTCATCATGTTGGGAATTCAGGTCAGGAACACAAGGGAGGAACCTGCAGGCAGGAACTGATCAGAGACCATGGAGGAATGCTGCATTCCGGCTTGTTCCATTTGTTTCCTTATACAACCCAGAACCAACAGCCCAGAGTGGCCTAGTACACTGAGCCCTCCCACATCCATCATTAATCAAGAACATCCCACAAACTTCCATATACACACCAAACTGATGGAGGCATTTTCTCAAATGTAGGTCCTCTTCCCAAATAATTCTAGCTGTGTTAAGCTGACAAAACCAACCAGGACAAATGGTCCGTCTATACAGTACTACTCAGTGATTGAAAAGAAAAGCAAACAATTGCTGCAAAACTACAACATGAGTGAAGTTTAAACCATGCTTCCAAGTGAAAGAGCAAGCCTGAAAATTTTACCAGTGCTTCAGATGCAGATAGAAAAGATTTGGAAGCTGTATAGTTATTTTTTTTTATTTATAAGTTTTTTATTTAATTTTATATAACAAAGTCCAATTAAATGAAAACAAACATTTATACACAATATTTGGGAATTTGGGCGTCGTTCTTTCCAAACTACTTCCTGCTGGTAAGGGGCGCTGTCATGGGGGATTCGAAGAGGCAGAGAAAGAAATCAGAGAAACATCACCCTTTACAATATCCATGCTGTATAGTTATTTGCTGTCTCCAAGTGTTTCATTGTGGCAGCTGGGACCCTTGACTGTGGACAGCACATACTTCCAAATAATGTACCTTCAGATGACCTGCCTGTTATTTCTTTGGTTTCAGAGCTAAGTACTCAGGAGTTCCCCTCATGGGCATCTCACTCTGGACAAAAGTACAAGGCTTTTTTTTCCCCTATGAATGAAAAGTGCATTTTAACATTATGTGTTTGTCTGTACAGTATATGGGTATGTGCTTATGTGTGTGTAGGTACAGTTTGTGGGTGGGTTTTTGGGTAAGGACAACATATTAGTATTTGGATGTGTGTGTTTGTGTGTGTGTATGGATAGTATGTGGGTGTGTGTGTATGTACAGTATGTGAGTATTTGCATGTATGGCTGTAAGTACAGAATGTGTGTATGTACATACATTTATGCACATGTATGTAAACTATATAGATATGTATAGATGTATGGTATATATGTATGCATATATATGTACAGTATGTGTGCATGTGCATGTGAGTGTATATACAATATATGTGTGTGTGTGTATGTGCATGTGTGTGTATGTATACTATGTGGGTGTGTGCATGTGGGAGTGTATGTACAGTATATGGGTATATGTGTATGTAGAGTATGTGGGATTTTATGTTTACAGTATGTGCGTGTGTGTGTGTGTGTGTGTGTGGACAGTATATGAATATGAGCATGTGTGTGTGTATGGATAATATGTGGGTATATGCACTGTGTGTATGTACAGTATGTGGGTAAGTGCATGTGTGTGTGCATGTATACTATGTGGGTGTGTGCATGTTTGTGTATGTACATATTGTGGTTATGTGTGTGTGTACATTTAAGATATGTGGGTATATTCATTTGTGTGTGTATGAAACTATGTGGGTGTGTGGTTGTGTATGTATGTACAATATGTGGGTTGTGCGTGTGTGTGTATATCTATATGGGTTGCACATATGTGTGGATGCACAGTATGTGGTTTATGCATCTGTGTGAATGTGTTCTTAGAGGTCAGAGTCATCACATCCTTTGGATCTGTGCTAAATACAGTTGTGAGACACTGGTTGTGGGTTCTGGGAACTGAACTGTAGTCTTCTGGAAGAGCAGAAAGCATTCATACATATTGAGCTATTTTACGGTATTTGCTATGACAATTTTGCTGTATACTTTTTTTTTTTTTAACGAAATTTGGGTTGTTAGATGTGAAGTCTTTGAAAAGCAGGGCAACATGCACATAACCACAGAGGTTAAGAACAGACTAAGGGACTAGGGAGAGGGAAGAACCTTGCAAGGAAGGGGAAACAGAATAAATAAATTTGGTTGTTTGAAAAAAATGGTCCACATAAGAATTGACACTCTTAGGAGGTGTGGCTTTGTTAGAAAAAGGGTAGCCTTGTTAGAGGAATGTGTCACTGTGGGGGTGGGTTTTGAGGCCTCACTTGATCAAGCTCCACCCAGTAACAAAGATTCCTTCTTCTGCATGAGAATCAAGATACAGAAGAGCTCCCAGCTCCTTCTCCAGCACCATGTATGACTCCACACCATCCTGTCTAACAGTGACGACAATGGACTAAACCTCTAAATTTATATACCAGCCCCAATTCAGTCATTTCCTTTATATGAGTTGCTGAGGTCATAGTATATCTTCACAGCAATGGAAAGCCTATGACAACGTGGATAGAAAGTGGTGGTAGGGGCTAGAACAGGTGTATCCAGCAAAAAGAGAGGAGGAAGTGGTTGTAAGGCAGAAGAAATACAGGGAGGGACAGCTAAAAGTAAGGAATATTTGAAGGCAATATGGAAACTGAATACAGTAAAAGCTAATACATATTTTATATAATACATATACATTAAATATGTAGTACACAGACATGGGCACACAGAGATAAACACACACACACACACAAACACACACACGTGACACCCCACCAAGATATCTAAGATATCTCTGGGTATCAAATGAAACGTTCATTACCAGGAATGGGTTACATTTAATTAAATAGCAGACCAAAGAGTTCCCATAGAACCTTCCAAATAATTTAGGATTTGACCAGGTTATTAACTGCTCACCACAAACTAGTGGTAAGATATAATTGGTGAAGCTAACACTTATATGACTTACGTTATGTGGAAAAGTCAAGCTAGTGATAACTTAGAGTCTCCCCTATATTGACTAGTGTTCATGGTACTGGTAGGTACTTTGCACACTACCAGAGGAGAAAGGGAAACACAGGCCTGGCTACAAAGCTTGTGTCTAAAAGGTGTCTTCGTGCATGACACGCTGGTGCACTAGTAGCTCAAAAATTGTGAGAGTAACAGGCCACTATGTGATTGCAGTTAAGGCCTACTGCATGAGATGAAAGGCATCCACGACACTGCTGGATGGCTAACAATATAACATTAGATAGGGCATGAGTCTAAGAAAAGAACAAATACTACTGTTCAGCTAAACAAACATAGCAATAAAATTACTCCTAATGACACTCTGCTATAGAAATGGATCAATGTCTCCCTCAGCCATCAACAGAGAACCTTCTTCCTGCAGCAGATGGTGGCAAATACAGGGACAACTGAATAATATGAAGAGAAGGAGACTGCCTGGGACACTCAATCCTAAATGGGATGTCTCCATCAAATCCTCCCCCAACAGAGGAGACTGACTGTAAGAGCCAGCGGGGATGGGAGACATCAGGGAAACAAGGCATTCTGGGCACAACAGGATTGCCACACAGACACACATATAACATCACAGAACCATGGCAGCATACACAGGGAAGCATAGCTCTCAGCCAGATGGGATCCCGGTTCTGACAGGGAAAGTGGAAACAAGTTCCCAAACAATTGTAGAACTCTCTCCAGTTGGTGACCACACAAAAAGGTAGAAGAAGTTTCCTCCAGTGGAGTTACACTGGCAACACACACTACACTCAAGAGCAGGCCCTGTGGCAAGCAGTAATTGGCCAATAGGAAACAAAACCAGTGAGATTATTTGTTTCAAACTGCTTCTTCTATAAATAATGTGTACCTTATGTTTCTTTTGCTTATATATTATGGCTTCCAATTTTGTTACTATGGGTTTACTGTGTATGCAAATTTGTAGGTCTCAGCCTCTTATGTGTTTCTTTTGATTTCCTTTTGGCTGTTTCGTTTTCCCTGTTTGTTTTTATTTTATATTTTTCTTTTATTGAAAACAGAGATTCTGTTCTTTTACAACACATCCTAATTCTCCTTTCCCCTCCCTCTGCTGCTCCCAGTTCCTCTCCACCTCCCCCTCCCTCTGGATCCACTCCTTTCACTCTGTCATTAGGAAATGCCAGGCTTCTAAGAGGTAATAACAAAGCATGACACAATAAAATATATGTGAAGCCAAAACTATCATGCCAAAGTGGTTTACAGCAACCCAACAGGAGAAAATGAATCCCCAGGACAGGAACAAGATTCACATACCAACTCTTTCTCACAGTCCCGACTCACATTAAAATTCTAAGGTAAAGGCTACAAGTATAAATGCAGAATCCTGATTCAGACAAATGAAGGGTCTGAGCTTGCTGGTTCTACCTCAGTGAGCCTTATGCATGTTGCTCAGTTCATTCAGAGTGCTTTCTTACTCCTGTGTGTGTCCTCATGCCCTCTTTTTCTTACAGTGTTTCCAAATCATCTAAGCAGGATTCCCTGAGCTCTGAGGGGTGGGACTTGTTGGAGATCTGTAATTTAGGCTCTCTCTATCTGCATAATGTTTGCATGTGGTCTTTGAAATTGTTGGCATTTGCTGCCATCAGAGAGGAAACAGCCTCTATGATGATGACTGGATAAGCTATTGTTCTATACGCATGGCAGGATATCATTGGAAATCAGTTTATTGGTGTGTGTGTGTGTGTGTGTGTGTGTGTGTGTGTGTGTGTGTTTCACCAGTAGTGTGTGGTTTTACCCTAGGCCTCTGGGCTCTCTACTCTCTTTTTCATGGTTACCAAACCAATGTTGGGCATGCATTCCTTCTAGTGCAATAGCCATAAGTCAAGTCAGACATTGGTTGTCAACTACCAGAAATTCTGTACCACCATTGCCATAGTATATCTGAAGGTAAGACAGATTGTAAGTCGAGGGATTTGGGCTGAGATAGTGTCTACTTTCTCTTACAGTATGTTCATTTATTATTACTTTTAGAGATTGTAGCAGAAATTGGAAACGGGAAAGGAATACATCTTTTGGGGGGGAAACTACTGGAAAATAAAAATGGTGACAGTTCCCATTGCAAGAAAAGCTATATGCTAAGGGAAAAGGTACCTATTTACCTTATGGTCAGTGGATTATTAGCAAGTCTTCAATTAAGAATAGGATATGGTCCTATATTCAACTGAACGGCGTATAACAGGTTGTATAAGCAGAAAGTTTGGTTTCAGAATGAAAGCTTTGTTGAGAAAATACAAGCAAAGATGCTCCAACCTTTCTATTTTCAATTAAGTATAAAATTATGTCAAATGCTCCTCCTGGAATATAGTTACTGACAGGGAGGAGTGATAAGAAAATGGAGCAGGCTACAGATCCCCACAGAGACAGCTGACCTGAATGAGGGGGAGCTAATAGACCCTCTGACTCACAGCTAGGAATTCAGCATTGGTCAGACTCAGACCTCCCGAACATCTCATTTAGAAGGTCTGAGCAGACTAAGGGACTTGTGACAGTGGAACCAGGATGTATCCCTGGGGCAGGAAAGGACTTTAGGAGCACATTCCCCATGGAGGGAACTCCCTTAGCTTAGAGGCAGGAGGGTGGGCCTAGTCCCAACTCCAAATGACTGGACAGATTTTGTTGATTCCTCCTGGAAGCCATCACCCTCCCTGTGCAGTGTGGGAGGGATGGGATTGAGGAGGGCTCAGGGGGCATGGGAGGGATGGATAGAAAGAGAGGGAACTGAGAAACATAAAATTATGTCAAATTCTCCTCCATTGTCTTCAAATAATCTATGTTGTACAAGGTAATGATCCATCCTGGTCACACAGTATGAATACTGTCTACCTAAAATCTCTTCAGACATACAATCTATGAACTGTACCATGAGGTCACGGAAGCTCTAGCACTGATTTGTCCTTTCTTCTTCTTTCTTTTTGTTTTTTGTTTATGGTTCATTTCGAGACAGGGTTTCTTTGTATTGCTTTGGAGCCTGTCCTGGAACTAGCTCGATAGTAGAGGCTCCCCTGGAACTCACAGAGATCCTCCTGCCTCTGCCTCCAGAGTGCTAGGATTAAGGCATGTGCCACCAAGCCTGGCTTGAACCTCTATAACTTTGTTGGCAAATTTCTACTAGGCAGTGAGAAGTTTAGCACTGAATATTTCAGGTGACCGGTTCATACTCATATTCCTTTATCACTCAGAAGATTGCAGGAGTGCTGTTGGAGGACTCATCTGAGTCAGAATTGGTCAGAGTGGGCAAGATTGAAACAGACAAGACATCTGGAATTCTCCATCAAAATGGGAAGCAGACACAAGGCAAGGGCTAAGAGGGAGGCCAAGGAGGACATGTGCTGAGAAAAGAAAGAAGAAAAAGGATGATTCTGTTCTCTCCAGTAGATTTTCAGGAGAGCTAGGGTGTGGAGAGGCTTGGGGCAGAGGTGTGCTGTTGCCAGAACCTAGAAGATGCAGGAGAATGAGACTAAGATGCCCAGAGAAGATGAGAAAGATGATGAGGAGAAGGAAGAGGAAGAATGAGTGAAGAGGAACTGTGTCACAATGAGGAGGAATGTAGAGTTAGCAGGCTCAGGGGACATCACAGAAGAGGGTAGGAGACTGTAATAGACACAGGGGAAAGTACATCTGCTGCAAGACTGTGTCTCCTATGTATGACACGGCCCCTGAATCTAGGAAACCTGACAATATGGCTGCATACAGCACTCTCCATCAAGAGCTCCAGGCAAATAATGACTATTGAGACAGGGAGGGTAAGCTTCCCTATCGATGACTATCGAGGAGGCCCTTAGTTGTTCTAATTCAAGTCTTATGCCCTGTGATCACATTCCTATAAGGAAAACTAAATGGACTCAGTAGGGAGTATTAATATATTTATTCTTTTATATAGGTGTATGCAACAAAAATAAAATGAGAGGGCATGAATTCTAAACTGAGGAGGAAGAAACAGAAAAAGTTGGGGATAAGAAGAGGAGACATGTAAATTCTGTACATATATAGTTAAAACAAAATTAAATTAAAAATGAATGCAAAACTCCATACAAGTGGTCTGCTGCTTTGCTGCATGTTCATCTCACCTGCATAATGTGCACTAACTTCTCCAGTGGAGCTCAGATGTCTCTGAAATCGCGGAGCAGAAGCTGGTACTTCAACTGCTAAATTCTTGTGTAGTCGCCAGGGCCCAGGGTCTGAGGAACAGAAAGAAACAGGTAAGTAGAGAGGGTTTTTTTTTTTAATTTTATTGAAAACTATGCATCCACTTCAGGGCATTCACATTATTTTCCTGTGCAAGGATACCAATTTCATAGTTGAGAGTCATTGATTCACATCCTCTGTCATGAAGACGTGAATCTTTGATCCTTGAAGGAACACAAAGTTGTATAGGAGGAGAGTGGGCAGGGCTTACTCTGGGCTTGGGCACTGCACAATGAATGTCAGTGCTCTTTGATGAGGTCAGGATCATGTGGGCTCGTTAACACAGATGCTCACACTGATATCCAAGGACATGCAATTGCACATGAGCACTGAGTATATTTGCATGGGCAGAGCTGCACATCGGCGTGGACATATGTGTAAATGCTAGGAATTGCTGGAGCATATTCGTTAACGAAGGTGGCTTTGCACCATCCTTTCTGATCAATGTATCCACAACTGAGCGACTCTCAACACTTGTGCTCAGTACCCTGACATCGTGAGGACAGCAGGTTGCCTTCTAATGGGTGATGGTATCAAGACAAACTACAGGAGGAGTGCGGCACAGAATGGTCACTTAAGGTATGTCTCCTGCAGCCCAGGGAAGACATCCCGAGAAGGTCTTCGTGAGGTTCTTGACTTTAGAGAAGTTTAGACTCTAGAATACTATTGCCGGATATACAGAGCATTAAGAGAAGCTATGAGGGTCTTTTGGAGTTCTTTGAATGCAGGAAGACATGAAGCTTCATGTTCTTTTTGCCTGGAAATTTCTGCAGATATGTCTCATAAAATTGCAGAAGTCGGATGCAAACAGCTCTAAGAATCTGAGACAAAGTTCTATGGTGTCTCAGTGTGGATGCTCACAGGTGGATCACACATGTTGAAAGCAGGTAAGAGGCCCTCAAGCAGGATCCAAGGCAGGGAAGGAATCAAGTCCAATATGGGAGGAGCCATCTCTAGTGTCTTCCCAAAGGAGACATATGTGGGGAGTGCCCAGCTGTGCTTTCTGTCACCCATATTTCCCATAATTTTGATCTGCATAGTGGGCCAGTTTGGGTGCTGGGCCATCTGTGTAAGCAGCAGGATGGGACACAGATTATAACTGTTTCCCATTCCATGGGAGCCTCTTATACAACATGACTCTGACTCATGCACAAAAGAAATGCATGCAACTTATCTAAATTTTGTGTTCATGTGCCTTCATATTTTTGCCAACTTTTAATCACTTCAAGGGAACCTTTCCATTCCTTGTTTGCAAATTTTATTATACACACACACACACACACACACACACAAACACACACACACATACCCCCTATATATACATATATATACATATATAATTACATGTATGTTCTCATTATTTTATATTATTTTAACTATAGAGTGAACATTATTAGGAATGTAAAATATAACAAATACAGTTATTGAAAAACTACCAACTTCATAAAGATTTTCTTAAATATACTTACCTTCCCAATTATGTATCCTGTTTCTTGAAATCCATTTATTCTCTGTCATATGTACTTCTATCTCTCATGTTTCTCTGTCTACTATAATTACTGTGTTTAATCTGAGCCTCCCTTCCCCATTTAAACACAGATTTTCCTTTAGGTTAATGGTTCTTGACAAATGGCGGGGGGCAGGGTCCCTATATATCTAGATTAAATTTTACTGTTTCTATTGCTGTAAAGTCTGCTTCATTTGCAAAAAAAAAATTGTTTAGCTATCACCCTCCGTGCCTTGATAATCTGTCTGTTATATACCTGCCATTATCATAAATCGGAAGAATACTGGACTTTGTGAAACCACCTTCATTTGTACTAAAGAATTTTTAAGATGTTCCCAATTGTCATTGTAAATATCAAGAGTTGCTATTGTCATTCTAGCATCCAAATGATAACAATACATAATAAGCCCGCCATGGCAACACAGCCCTATATTCCCTGCCCTTTGGAACCTATGGCCAAATTGTATGAATTTGTGTGGAGCTTGTGCAAAAGTGATAACTATGCCTTGTATTTTGTTCCTGTTTCTTTGGTTTTTTGAGACATGGTTTCTCTGTTTAGCTTTGACTCTTATCACTGCTCTTGTTATGAAGCCTCGAACTCCCAAAGATCAGCCCGCTTCTGCCTCCCAAGTGCTGTGAATAAAGGCATGTAGCACCACCACACAGCCCATGTCTTGTTTTTAAAAACAGGGTTTTAGACTCCATGAAATATAATTCTCCAACATATCTATAAATAATGCAAATGGATGTTTCATGAACCTATTAAGAATTAGTGATAATTATTTTATATCAGACACAGTAAAATTATCAGAAATATACTTTTAAGTACTTTGAATGGAGTCTCTTCTTTTCATATCTTTGTAACTATCTTATTTAGCATAACTTCATACAATCAAACAAAACCTCTATATTCCTCTCCCATTGTCCAGATGCTGGACACCACTGTGATATCTTCTGTATCTGTGGATTTTCTACTGTGCACACTTAACATTCATAAGATCACATAGCATTTGGCTTTCTGTGAGTTGTATCCAAATTGTGGACTTTATCCAAATCAGTGCAAAATAATATTGGTTGTATGTGCATAATACATATCATTTATATTGAAATAGATCTATGGGTCGTTCAAATAATTTGAATTATGTTTTCCAAAATCTTGTTATTGATTCATTATGGATTTCACATCATGGGTCTTAATTCTTCTCTCTGCCCCTCTCCTCTCATCTTTTTCCATCTTCCCTCTAGCCTTGCAACCCTTCTCCAAGATAAAACAAGAACAAATTGAAAAAGAATAAAAGAAAAACCTCTGGAAGCTGCAGTGTACTCAGTGAATTACACAGCCTTTTAGTCCATATAATTTTACTTGCAAATATTCATTGCATTGAGTTCTTGGTCTGGTTTGAGGTCTCTGGTTTTTGCTACACCATTAATACTGGTCCCTCACTGGGGCTCCTCTTGGATAGACTGTTGTCCTATGTTATGGAGATCCTGTAACCTTGGGTCTGCAGGACCACCCTGTTTTTGGGCTACAGCAGATCATAGACTGGGTGGATGATGGGAAGGGTTAATTCCTAGCTTTGTACTGGCTCTGGGTGGTTGCTGGGGTGGTTAGTCCACCTGCTTGCTTCAAATTTATCACCAGGGTGAGCTGTCTGGTACTGCCCTGGATAGCTTACCCTTTGTGGAAAGCTGCAAGAGTGGGGCTGATACTCTTGCTCTCATGTTCTTGGGAAAAGTTTTAACTGTTGGTGGACTCATCAATAACCATGCCACTAAAACCAGCTGTGTCATGCTGCCCAGGTGAGGTGCAGGACCTGTTGGCCTTCTCTAAGTCTGCAGTCATTGAGGGGTAGGACCAGTTGGCCATGGTACTGCAGCTGACTCTGTGCAGCACTATATTCTCTGCCTTCAGTGGAAAGGGGACATCACCAAAATCACAACTGCAGCCATTCTACGGGTGCATACAGGGCCTTTGGCCACAGCACAGCCATCAACAGCACGATGCCTCCTGGTGACAATTTGGCCACCTACCTCAGCCATCTCCTCTCTGTCTTTACCACTCTGTATCAGCTTCTCTTCATAGGTCATGAATCAGACAGACTCTTTCTGTCTCCCTCACTCCTTCCCTCCCTCTTTCCTTCCACTCCCCATCTGGCCTTCCCTCTCTTCCATACCCACCATATATTTCTTCACCATAATAGAGCACATCAGGCTACTGGTGGGCCCATGTCTTCACTTCCAGCACCAGGGCAGAGATCCCTTGCCCAGCATGAATCATTTTCTCCCACTCAGTCTTACTGGTGTTGTGCTTCTATCTTCTCTTCAGGGCTACAGTCTGCATCTACAGACAAAAGTCCTTTCTCAAGATATCTGGACTGGATGATTCTGCCAAAAGAGCGCAATGATGAGCGACAGCTCTGCAGTAGAGGTGCCAGCATGTCTCATGAGTCTAGCCTCTTGGGGGTGAGATGTGCTGGCTGTCTATAAACTGCCAGGCCTAAAAACACAACAATTGGACTCACCTGCTACAGAGAACTGGCATGGAGATATCCCTTTCAGAAATCCCAGTTTCCATTATTTCTGATGTATAGGCCATGAGATTGCTGTATCATTTCAGATACACATGCACCAACACAACACTTGTTGAATTATTTTAAGGTTCTCCACACTTATTTGGCTTCCACAATTTTAATTAATTAATTAACTATTTATTGTGGTTTTCCCTCCCACTAATCCTCCCAATTACTTCCCACTTCCCCTCCCAGCCATCTGGATCCACCCACTTTGTGTCTCTCATTAGGACCCAAACAAGGTTCTGATGAATAATACTATAAGTAAAATATATATTGTAATGGAAAATACATGCTAACACACCAGATTCAGAAAAAATCAGCAAACAGAAAGAAAAGAGCCAAAATTGATGCAAAAGAAACTGGTATGGAGAGAGACACCCACTCATTCACACACTTAGGAATCTCTTTAAACCACAAAAGAGGAAGCCTTAATGATACACAATACACAAATTATCTGTAAGGTAAAAATAGTGTACTAACAAATAATTATAAATAATTAAATTATATAATTGAAAGAAACCCTGACACAAAATTATGAGACAAGAAGCTTTAAAAGATGCAATTGAGTTGCTTTATGCTTGTCTTCTACTGCTGGGCATGGAGCCTTCCACAAGAATAGTTTGTTTTTAAAGTTTGTTGTGGAAAAACCTAAATTTCCTTTGAAATAGGTTGTGTTTTGGAGATTGGTTCTGGGTTAGGAATGGGGACACAAGTTCACTTGTTTCAGCTCTAGGTATCATTCTTGTGTAGATCCATGCACCATTTAAAATTCTCTAAGTAGAAATTAATGTTATACTCTAGTGAGAGAGCAGAACACCAGCATGTTGACACGCAGAGATACAGACAAACACACACACACACACACAGAGAGAGAGAGAGAGAGAGAGAGAGAGAGAGAGAGAGGAACACACCCAGAAAGAGAGTTTAGAAAGAGAGAGAGAGATGGACAGACAGACACAGAGAGAAAGATTAAGAGGAAGAGAAAGAGAAAGTGAGAGAGAGAGAATAAAGTATGCAATCAGGAGATGTACCAGGGGAACAAGTTCTGTGATAGGATTTTGATTTTGCTGGAAGCCATTAGGAGACATTCTATCAGACATTCTGACTGTCTTCTTTCTATGTCCTGAACCCACAAGCGAGAGCACACACAAATCAAATGGACAGGCATGTGAGCTGAAGGAAATTTCAAGTGTGCATGAATGTTGCCTTTCCTTCAGAAGAAAGGCACATCATTGTTTAGAAGGCAGATGGATTACTTATCAGTTAGGGATTGTGATTTCACTAGGAGATGTGTATGTTTACATTTTGCATGGTATGTTCATTCAAAAATCCCTCTCATTCCCACAGGATAGCACTGCATTTTGCCTGTGGCAGTGGATGGACTGACTTGGGTACTCTCCTGGTGGAGGATAAACATGAAAGTGTGTGATGAACACAATTGCACTCTGCTGATGAAGGTAGATGGGAAGTAACAATCACTTTGAGCTTGGGAATGTTTTGACTTACTTGACTGGAATTAGAACAAATTTACTTTACTTAAATATAAGTAGTTAGGGAGTATATAGAATATTTATCTTAATTTCTTTGAATGAATGATCTTGAAGTTGTCAAACCCACAGGCTGCCCAAAGCTTCCAAGGGGATATCATGCTCAACCATCTGGAATACGGTACTGATAGAGACAGAAAGGCTGGTGGTGTGACTCGGTTTTCTACCATGCTAACTATGGGAAGCCAGGGATAGATTCTGTCCTTCTAGATCTGGTGCTCTGAATGAAGGCAGATGTGAGGTGCAGATCACCAACCTTTGAAGTACATGGGACATGTGTAATGTGGGAGCATGTGCAAGGAAACTGTGAACTTACTGTGAACCATGGATGGGGCAGAGTGTAGGATATCACAGGATATCCCTTTAGAAAGAAGTGTATACACCATCACAAGTGACAGCACTTAAAATCAAGGACATAAAGGCAATGCCCTGGCTTGACCACATTATTAGTGTTGGATGCTACAGACTTAGTTAGGAGTGTGCTGTGGCATAGATCTCTGGACTTTCAATGTTAATAGTGAAAGTGGAGTTTTCAAGCTCCTTTTTGTGTTTGAGAGGCAGTATGCTCATCACCCTGGATTTATTCCTTCATTTTCTGGTTCCCATTATCTGCACTATGGTGAACATTTCATCAGAATGTCTGTATTATCTGTATAATTATACTTCAAAATGAAGAATTTGTGCAAACTGCAGACAATATTCTTTCTACCCAAAGTTTCCTATCAACAATTCAAGTTATTTATTTTGCTATGCTGTATTAAAAATAAAAGTAGATTTCATTGGTTCATTTTTCACCACTGGCTTACATTTGCCTAGGATAAAGATAACCTGAAAGTGTAAGTCAATAGAACCAATAGTAAGTGTGCATTATAAACACTAGCTACTCTAGACTTGATGCATAAACCTGAAATCATACACTTTAATGGCCTCCAACAAGTAAAGTATACTTCCCAGGCATAGCCTGGGCTGTGTATCAAGACCCTGCTTCCTTCTCCCAAGAATGATAGTACATACAAGACTGGAAAGATTGCTGAGTGGTTAATAGGAGTTGCTGAGCAGCCAACACATTACAATGGGCTTGAAACAATTCACGTGTCCAGCAAATGCTTTTATTCCCCATTCCGAGAATGCAAGGATCTCATCTAGCATTCTTCTTACCTAGGCATGCACAAGAACACACACCAACATGCATTCTACACATACTCATGAATAAAGAAAAAGAACACTAATCTTGTTTAGAGAGTGTAGATGTACACACTGGCTGGACCTGCCTGTCCCCGTGAAACCACCCTGAGTCCACGATTGCTTGATTTTTGACACCCATCGACAGGACTCTGCTGGAGGTGAGTCTGGGACCAGTTTGGGTTGAATCCCCCCTACACCCTTCCCTGTGAAATCCCTGGGTTGGCCCCAACTATCACTTCCCCTGTGTCCTGTCCCCAGGGAGAGTGTTCCTGGTGCTCTGATCCACAACCCCACCCACTCAGAGCCTGCCCTATCTACACCACTGCCCCACTGCTTTGTTTAAGCACTGGACCAGAGGCAAGTCCAAAGATCCTACCACCTCCAGGGAAATGCCAGGATCTACTCAGAGCACACTAGAAATGCCTATCCACGCAAGATCATCCTGAGTCTCTGCCTGTCTGATCTTTGATCCAATCACCGGGTATATGCTGGAGGACCACACTGAATCCCTGCCTGCCTGATCTTTAATTTTCATCACCAGGCACCTGCTTGAGGAGAGACCTCCTAGAGAGCTTGGACCACCCAGAGCTACATACATCAATCTCCTGACACTCCTAAGCCCACTGGGGGAGTAGCATAGAGAAAGATCCCATTGCACTCACTGGAAGAAGGGAAGGGAAGGTGACAATACAAGAAAACACCTCCTAATAGAAAGACAAGCCTTACACCACCAGAATCTAGGGACTCTACACCAAATAGACCTGAACACACCAAAGCAGATGAAGCAGAAGAGAACTATTTAAAAAATATCTTCATAATGATAGAAGTCCTTTAAAATGATATGAGAAAATCCCTTAAAGAAATGGTAGAAACAGACAAAATGTGGAAGAAATAGAGGAAAAGACCATGCAAAAAATGCAAGAAATGAACAAATCCCTTAAAGAAAGTAAGGAAAGCCAAGAAAAAACAAATAATTGAAGGAAGCAAATCAAACAGTACATGACTTGAAAACTGAAATAGAGACAATAAAGAAAACACAAACTGAAGGAATGCTGAAAATAGAAAAACTGGGCAAATGATCGGGAACTACAAATGCAAGCATAACCAACAGAGTCCAAGAGATGTAAGAGAGCATCTTAGGCACTGAAGATTAACTAGGGAAATAGATTCATGAACCACAGAAAATGTTAAAACCAACAAATCCTAAACACAAAACATCCAGGAACTGTGGGACACTGTGAAAAGACCAAACCTAAGAATAATAGGCATAGAGGAATGTGAAGAATACCAGCTCAAGTGTGCAGAAAGCATATTCAACAATATCATTGAAGAAATCTTTCCAAATCTGAAGACAGCCATGCCATTGAAAGGACAAGTAGCATACCAAACACCATAAACACTGGACACACAAAAATGTCCCCTTATCAAATAATAACCAAAACACCTATCATACAGAATAAAGAAAGAATATTAGGAACAGCAAAGAAAAAGGCGAGATAACATATAAAGAGAGACCTATCATAATTATACATAACTTCTCCATGGAACTCTCAATGCCAGAATGTCCTGTTCTACAAATAAAACAGTCCATCAATGCCAGCCTAGGTATTAAACCCAGCAATACTCTCAATCATTATAGATGGAGAAAACAAGATATTCAATGAAACAGCTAGAATTTCACAATACATATGCACACACCAAGCTCTACAGAAAGCTCTGGAAGGAAAACTGCAACCAAAGAAAGTAAACTACACTCACAAAGACATAGGCAATAGATAATCCCACTTTACCAGAACCCCACCCCCCAAAAAATTTGCAGGGCAAATATACTCACAATACCACCACCAACAACAAATCTAAAACAAACAAGAATTAACAATCAGTGGTCCTTACTTTCCCTCAAAATGAATGGTCTTAACTCACCTATAAAAAAATACAGGATAACAGAATGGATACGAAGACAGAATCCATCCTTCTGCTGCATACAAGAAATACAACTAAGTTTCAAAGACAGACACTATCTCAGGGTAATGGGTTGGACAAAGGTCTTCCAACCAAATGGACCCAAGAAGCAAGCAAGTGTGGCTGTCCTGATATCTAACAAGTTACACTTCAAACCAAAATCAATCAAAGGAGATGAAGAAGGTCATTTCATATTCATCCCAGGAGAAATCTCTTAGCTCAAGTCTCAATTCCGAACATCTATGCCCCAAATACAAAGGTTTACACATTTGTAAAAGAAACATTACCAAAACTCAAAGCTCACATAAAACCTCAACAGTCATAGTGGGAGACTTCAACACCCTACTCTCACCACTAGACAGGGCCACCAAACAGAAGCTTAACAAAGAAATACAAGATATAACAGAAGTTATATCCCAATTGGGTTTAACAGACATCTATAGAACACCCCATCCAAATACCATAGAATATACCTTCTCCGCAGTTCCACATGGAACCTCCTCTAAAATGGACCACAGAATTGGCAACATAACACACCTCAACAGATACAAAAAAATTGGAATATCCTCTGTATCTTGTCAGACCACCATGCTTTAACATTGAGATTCAACAGGAACACAAACTGCAGAAACCCTGTAAACTCATGGAAACTGAAAATGCACAACTGAATTATTCCTGGGACAAGAAAGGAGTGAAAGATTTCCTAGAATTCAACGAGAATGAAGACACAACATACCCAAACTTAAGGGAAATTTTGAAAGCAGTATTATGAGAAATGTTCATTGTACTAAGTGCCCATATGAAGAAAATGGAGGATAGCCACACTAAAGAATCAAATCTTCGAAGACAAAGTGGGATGTACCCTTAAAGGAATTGGTAGAAAAGACTACTTCCTGAACATAACACCAGTAGCATAGACATTGAGATTGAGAATTAATAAATGGGACCTCCTGAAACTGAGAAGCTTCTGTAAGGCAAAGGAAACAGTGACATGACCCAATGGCAGATCACAGACTGGGAATAGAGCTTTATTAACCCCACACCTGACAGAAGGCTGATCTCCAAAACATACAAAGAACTCAAGAAACTAGTCAACAAAACACCAAATAACCCTATTAAAAACTGGCAGGAGACAACTGCATAGAAATTTCTCAATAGACGAATCCAGAATGGTTAAGAGACACTTGAGAATGTACACAACATCCTTAGCCATCAGGCAGGGAAATGCAAAACAAACCATTCTGAGATACCATCTTACTCTTGTCAGAATGGCTAAAATCAGAAACACCAATGACAGCTTATACTGGGGAGGATGTGGAGAAAGGGGAACACTGTTCCACTACTGGTGGGAGAGCAAACATGTGCAGCCATTTTGGAGATCAGTATGGCAGTTCCTCAGGAAAATGGAATCAATCTACTACATAATCATCAATTCCACTGTTAGGAATATACCCAAATAATTCACATCCATTCACCAAAGACATCTGTTCAACTATGTTCATAGGAGCATTATTTGTAATAGCGAGAACCTGGAATCAACCTACATACCCCATAACTGAAGACTGGAAAAAGAAGATGTGGTACATTTCTCAATGGACTATTATTCAATGGAAAAACAAAAAACAAAAACAACAACAACAAAAACAAACACTGCAACTTTGAAATTGGCAGGGAAATGGATGGAACTTGAAGAAACCATCCTGAGTGAGGTAACCCCATCACAAAAAAAGATGAACACAGTATGTAATCACTCATATATGGATTTTAGACACCTAGCAAAGGATCACCAGCTTACAGTTTACACCACCAGAGAAACTAGGATACATGAAAGGACCTAAGAGGTTCATTCAAGGTCCCTCACAAAAGGGGGAATGGGCAAGAAATACTGAGCATATTGGGAACAGGCGGAAGGGGCAGTGAGTGAAGTGGGAGTTAGGAGAAAGGGATGGGGAGGAGAGGAGAACAAGTGGGAACAGGAAGATTGTGTCAGGGCATGAATAGATGAGGGCAAAAACAGAGATACCATAATAGAGGGAGCTTATTATAGGTTTGAAGAGAAAACTAGAAATGTGACTCTAGAGAAATGTCCCGAGACTACAAGGATGAATGCAACTAACAATCTGAGTAATGGGGGAAGAGGCTACATTAAATTCCCTCCCCTGATATTGAGATTGATAAGTAATTTATATGCCATCCTGCAACCTTCATGTAGTAGCTGTTGGAAACAGAAGGAGACATCTGCAGCTAAACACTGAGCCCATCTCCTGGAATACAGTTGCAGAGAGGAAGGAATGATAAGAAGGGGGTTCAAGACCAGGCTCCAGAATCAGCTGACCTGAACAAGGGGAGCTCATGAACCTCCAGACTGATAGGTAGGAAGCAAGGGTTGGACCAACTCAGTACCCCTGAACGTGGGTCTCAGGAGGGAAGCCTGGCCAGTCTAAGGGACCTCTGATAGTGGAACCAGGGTGTATCACTGCTACACAGAAGGACTTTTGGTACCCATTCCCATGAAGGGATACTCCCTTAGCCTTGATGCAGGAGGCGGGGCCTAGACTCTAATCCAAATGATTTGACAGATTTTGTTGATCTCTCCTATAAGGCATCACCCTCCCTGTGGAGTGGTAGGGGGAAGGGATACGAGGGTGGTCTGAGGACCTCGGACAGAAGGGGGAGGCAAGGGCAGGGGAGGGAGAGGGAATTGGGATCTGTATGTAAAAAAGTATAAAAATAAAAATAAAACAAAGAAGTTTAAAAAAAATGAGTAGATGTAGGGCTGGCGAGATGACACAGTGTTAAGAGCAGTGGCTGTTCTGACAGAGGACATAGTTTCAGTTTCCAGGGCCAGCATGACAACTTGTAACTGCCTATAACTCCTTTTCTCAATAATCTGATGCGTCTGTGGAATCTATAGACAGAAAACACAATTCAGTGTTCACACAGTACTGCTTGCAAAACATGGACAAACATATTACATAAATGAGCCATGTTGTTTTATAGTAGTTGTGCATCACATTTGTGGGATCATCATTACCTTTGAGAACATTATATTTTCTGAGCTTTCTGACAAACTTATCTCTTTCTGTAAGTAGTCTTTATCTATATTCTTCCTTGATCAACTTGCCTATTTTCATTCCAGTGACATTTTGGTTTTTACTAGTATTGCTCTATACTCTAACTTTAAAACTGGGTTTGTGATACACTCACAATTTTTTTTTTAATTACCCAGAATTGTTTTCACTTTACTGGGGATACACGGATCTCCCTCGGAAGGGAAAAATAGAATAGATTACAGATGGATTGGGAACAGGTGGTGGTGGGAACGGGAGGGATCATATGGGGGAGGGTGGGGCAGAGGGAGAGAGAGCTGGGTGAGATGACTGGAAATGGTGTTGGCATGTGGGAATTGATAAGAAAACTAAATGCAATGGAAACTTCCAGAGAGTGACCCTAAAGAGGACTCATAGTAATGAAAGATTCAGAGCATTTTCCAGTCACCTCCTCCAACCCAGCAAGGCAATAATGATGGGACTAGGACACCAACCCAGCCACAGAACCTTCAACCCACGATCTGGCCTGGCTGCAGGATATGCTGAGACAATGGTGGCTCCAAGCTTGTGGGAGTGACCCACCAATGGTCTAACGTTAGACCCCAGCCAGGAGAGGGATGCCATGCCTGACACTGCCTGAATGTCCAGGAACAGATGCTGGATCCTATAGAGATCTATGGTGGAACCAAACACAACTGGCAAAAGAAGAAAAAGTCAGTGAATTGGTTCTTGATGATAGTCTGCTGTATTCTAAGATCAGTGCTTAGCCCTAGTCATTAGAGAGGCTTCCTCTAGCAGCTTACAAGAGCAGATGCAGAGACCCACACCCAAACATTATTCCAAGGCCAGGAGACTTCCACAGAAGAGAGGGAGGTAGGAATAGAGGAGCCAGGAATGTACAGAATGTCAGCAAAACAGGGACTACAGAATCAACTAAGAGGGGCTCATAGTGGCTCACAGAGACTGAAGTGACAATCCTGGAGTGTGTACAGATCAGTAGTAGGTCATTAACATATATGTGGTGGTTGTTTATTTTGCATATATATATATATATATATATATATATATATATATATATATATATATATATATCCTTCCTTCCTGTCTCTGTCCCTCCAATGTTCACCAACCCCCTTCTCATGTCATTCTGCCACTCAAAGGGTGTGGTGCCTTCCAGGAGTGGTTTACAATACCTGTCAAGTCATTTTGAGTAGGAATTAGGCCCTCCCTCCTGCCTCTAGTTTAAGGGAGTATCCCTCCATGGGGAATGTGCTCCCAAATCCATTTGAGCACCAGAGATACGATCTGGTTCCACTGTCAGAGGTCCTTTAGACTTCCCATGCTTTCTAACTGAGACCCATGTTCAGGGGTTCTGAGTCAGTCTCACGCTGGATTCCCAGCTAGCAGTCTGGGGGCCCATTTCCTCCTCCTTGTTCAGGTCAGCTGTCTTTGTGTGTTTCTGTAACCTTGTCTTGTCCTCCCTCTTTGCATCTGGATTCAAGTTTGGCTCAGTGTTCTGCTGTGGTGTCTGCTTCTGTTTCTGCCAGCTATAGATGAGGGCTCTATGATGGTGGATAAGCTAGTCATCAATCTCATTATCAGGGAAGGGCTTTTCTGGTATCCTTTTCACTTTTGCTCAAATTGTTAGATTGGGTCAGTCCTATAGGTTTCTGCATTTTTCTCTAGAGTCATTTTGCTCTTCAAACCTATAATGGCTCACTTGTTTATGGTATCTCTCTCTTTTTTCTCTCATCTATTCCTCCCCTGACTCAATCTTCCTAGTCCCAAGGGCTTTCCTCTCCTCCCCTTCTCTTTTGCCTAGCTCCCACCCTAGTCACTGCCCCTTCCCCACTCTGAATGTGCTCAGGAGATCTTGTTCCTTTCCCCTTCTGTGAGGGACCTTGTATGCATCTCTTAGATTCCTCCTTGTGCAACTGGGGGATGTGTGTAGAAGACTGCAGATAGACCCATGAATATCGCCATGCACAAACTCTAGTCAAAATGGTCCAAAGACCTCAACATAAATCCAGCCACCAAACCACTGAGAAAGTGGGACGCACTCTTGAACAAATTGGTACAGGTGACTGCTTCCTAAACATAACTCCAGTAGCACAGACAATGAGATCGACAATTAATAAATGGGACCTCCTCAGACTGAGAATCTTCTGTAAGGCAAAGGACACAGATGACAAGACCAAACATCAGCCCACAGACTGGGAAGAGGTCTTCACACATCCTACACCTCACAGAGAGCTGATCTCCAAAATATACAAAGAACCCCAGAAACTAGTCAAAAAACTCCAAATTGCCCTATTAAAAAATGGGTACAGGACTGAGGAGAGAATTCCTCAATAGAGGAAATCGAGAAGGCTGAAAGACACTTAAGAAAGTGCTCAACATCCTTTGCTATCAGGGAAATGTAAATCAAAACAACTCTGAGATATCATCTTACTCCTGCCAGAATGGCTAAAATTAGGAACACCCATGACAACTTATGCTGGAGAGGATGTGGAGAAAGGGAAACACTCCTCTGCTGCCAGAGGGAATGCAAACATGTACAGCCATTTTGGAGATCAGTATGGCGGTTCCTCATGAAAATGGGAATCAGTCTACCAGAGGATGCAACAATTCCACTCTTAGGCACATACCCAAGTGATCCACATCCATGCAATAAAGACATCTGTTCAAGTATGTTCCTAGTAGCATTATTTGTAATAGCAAGAACCTGAAAGCAACCTAGATGCCCCTCAACTGAAAAATAGAAAAAGAAGATGTGGCAAATTTCCAAAATGGAACAGTACTCTGCAGAAAAAAATAAAAACAAAAACAAAACAAAAAACAATGGAATCTTGAAATATGCTGGAACATAGATGTAACTTGAAGAAACCATCCTGAATGAGGTAACCTACTCACAAAAAGAGGAACATGGTATGTACTCACTCATATATGGATTTTAGACATAGAGCAAAGGATCATCAGTCTATAATTCACACTGGCCCAGAAACTAAGATACAAGGAGGATTCTAAGAGCCTCATACATGGTCCTACACAGAAAGGGAAAGGAGCAATATCTCTTGAGCATTTTGGTAGTGTTGGACGCAGTGATTGGAGGGGGAGCTAGGAGAAAGAGAACAGGTGTAGAGGAAAGCACTTGGGAGTAGGAAGGTTGAGTCATGGGAAGAATAGACAAGAGAAAAAGAAATAGGGAGAGAGAGAGAGAGCATAAAAGAAGGAGCCATTATAAGTTTCCAGAGAAAATGACTGGAGAAATGTTCAGAGACCTACAAGTCTGACACCAACTAACAATTTGAGCAACATTTTAAAGGATACCATGAATGCCCTTCCCTGATAATGAGATTGATGACTAACTTATCCACCATCATAGGGCCCTCATCTATAGCTGATGGAAACAGAAGCAGACACTTGCATCTAAACACTGAGCCAAACTGGGATCCAGGTGAAAAGAGGGAGGCCAAGCCCAGGCTGAAGAATCCCACAGAGAAAGCTGACCTGAACAAAGAGTAGCTAATGGACCCACAGACTGATAGCTGGGATTCTAGCATTGAATCAACATGAACATGGGTTTCAAATAGAAGTCCTGGGCAACTTAAAGGACCTCTGACTGTGGACCCAGGGTGTATCCCTGGTGCACAAAAAAGATTTTGGGAGCACGTTTCACATGGAGGGACATTCCCATAAACTAGAGGCAGGAGAGAGGGCCTAGTCCCTAGTCCAAATCACTTCACAGATTTAGATGGCCCCTCCAGGAAGGCATCACTCTACATGTGGTGTTGGGTGGGTATGAGATGGGAGGGTTGTCTGGCAGCATGGAAGGGAGGAAGAGAGAGAGGGAGGGAAGGAGTGTGTCCTGGGATTGATATGTAAAATAAGAAAAATTAAATACATTTTAAAAGTACTGTATTGACCATGACACCCATTGCTATCATCAGAAAAATGTATACACTTGGTAAATCATCTGCTAAAATTCCTCCCATATAGTTAAACAAAAGAAACCTAACGTCCTGAATCGTAAGATTATCTGCCATTGGTATGCAACAATTGATCTCATTTAATTTATAGGCTTAAATTGTGAAGGATGTTGAAATTACCGTATCAGGATGCTTTTGTCCTGTATCAAATGAAAGATTCCAGCCTGCAGAGTAGTTGGTGCAGGATCCTGTTTGGTTGCAATCTAAACCTGCAGTAATTACATATGGCCAGTTGGTGGCACAAGTGCATCACCAAATGATATGTGTTAGCAGAGGATAACTCCTACCTCCCTGTTAAAGTCTACAAATGTTATTAGATGGAAGAGTGAAATGAAGCTTCGTGTAAATGACTGGGACTGTAGAAGCAGAGACTGCTCTGTGCACAGACTCAGCGCAACGTGGGGGTTGAGAGGGACGGCAGTGGTGTAACAGGCACCAAACTGCAGTGCAGACCTGTGCCAGCTGCAGGAAGACTGAAATCCCACCCAGTGCTCTGCCTCTTTGTTACCTGGCATAACAATTATCTGTACCTGCTAGAGGCTTAATTCTCAGAGGAGGCAGTGTAGTGCTCCTAACAGCTTTGGGAGGAGGCGGTCAGAGCATCTGCTGGTGGTGGTGGTGAAAGAGGGTCAGGAAAGAAGCACAGACTTGGCAGCTGCAGGCAGCTTTTGGCAACACAGGCACCTGTGAGCACTTAGAGCAATGAGACCACAGAACTTGGGGGCACTGGAGTGCTGCTGAAAGCCTGGGGTCAGGGAAGCAGGTTGGGTGTGACCTAATTTCCCCAGAGCCAGTGCCAATCTGGATCCATTCTGACATCAGATATCAGGGAAAGATAAGGATTGGGGAAAACAGGTAGGCAGAATAGATATTTATTTTGGGAAAAATAACTCACAACAGAGACAGATGAACAGCAGCAGTTTCCAGTCCCAAGGATGCCTCTGGATGCTCCAGATCCCAGACCTAGTTCCACCAAGTCATGTCTGTATCTGTATCCACCCCCCACAGAGCAACAGGTGTGGGCAGGTGGATATCTCACCACAGGAAAAGAGTTTGCTCAGATGTCCACGGAAAGTAATCACAGCTATGCTTCAGAAGATATTCTTTTCTTTTTCTCCTCTTTTTTTCTTTTTCTTTTCTTTCTTTCTGTATTTTTTTTTAATGTGTGAATCTCTAAAAAAAGGGATGAGATAACTCCTTATGAGTTAATTGTCAGGAAGGCTTCAAAAGCAACACAGCCAATTGCAATAGATCTGGAATACCCACCATACATAAAATGAAAAAAATCTACTGCTGTGTTTACCACACACTTTGGTTGATTTTCAATGTCATGCAAACAAACTGACCATGAAACTCTCCATCTCTCCATACTGGCCTGCTTTCAGACTTAGGTGTGATAGTGACCACTGGTAGCATAAAACCAACAGTGATTTCTGTCAATCCTGGACCTTTGATGCTACAACATGAATTTCTAGGCAACTTAGGCCAACTAGTGCTGTAGTGTCATGATAGCTGTGTGGATAACTTAGCATATTCATATTGGATGTGACACATGTGTCACAGGAAGGATTCAATGCCTGGTACTGCAAACCCTATACTGCGAATAGCTTATGTCTGTGTGAGTCCAGTTGCAGAGATTGAGGAGCGATGAGAAATGTGGTCAGGAGCAAGCTACAGAAAACCACAGAATGAGATGACCTAAACAAGGGAAGCTCATGGACCCCAGACGCAGAGCTAAGAAAAAAGGATTGGACTGAGTCAGACCCCCTGAACGCGTGTCTCAGTAGGAAAGAATGGGCAGTCTAAGGGACCAATGACATGGAACCAGGATGTCTCCCTGGTACAGGAAAGGATTTTGGCTGCCCATTCCTGTTACTCTGTGGGGATTGGATACTCTCTTTGCTTAGAGGCAGGAGGCCGGGCCTTGACCCTACTCTAAATGCCTGGACAGCATCACCCTCCTTGTAGAGTTGCGTGGTGATGGGATGGGGTAGGGCATTGGGGTACATGGTAGGAAGAAACGGACTTGGATCTATATGTAAAATAAGAAGAAATACTAACAGAAAGAAACTTTTTAAATACTGAGTAGATATATGGCTTTTCAGATGACACAGTGCTAAGAACAGTTGCTGTTCTGGCAGAAGACCTGGGTTCTGTTTCCAGAATCAACATGGAAACTTGTGACTGCTTATAAGTCCATTTCATGTACTCTGGTGCATCTCTGGCCTCTATATACAGGAGACACACATTCAGTGCACACACAATTATGCTTGCAAAACATGCACAAACATATTATAAAAATGAGCCATTTTGTTTTATACTAGTTGTGCACCAGATTTGCAGGATCATCATTACCTTTGGGAGCATTATATTTTCTGAGCTTTCTCACAAACTTGTCTCTTTGTGTAAATTGTCTTTGTCTATATCCCCCTACCCTATACTCTGCCATCACTTTAGTCTCACATTTGTCTTCCTACTTGAGTTTTCCCCTTACATTTTTAGGACACTATTACATTTTTATTAAACTTTGGGGAATCCTGTCCTCTGCCCTGTGTTTAATTATGTACTTTGCTTTTATGTCTTTTCAGATTGAAACACACATTTGAAGAGCATCAGTGTTAACATGAACACCTAAGGAAAAAAAAACAGATATTTGTAGTTCGCATCAGGGTTACCTCACTCAGGACTATTTTATCTAGCTCCATTCATTTACCAGCAGATTCATAATTCTATTGTTCTGAACAGCTGTATAGTATTCCATTATCTAAAAGTACGACTTGTCAATATCTGTTCATAAATCATTGATATATATGCTGTTTCCCGTAGTGAATGTTATTAATAGAACCAAGACCATGGTTAGGCAAATGTCTGTCATAGGCTGCAGTATTCACTGGGTCCATGTCCAAGAGAGGTGAGACTAGATCCATGGTCAGCTTCCTGAGGAACCCGCACACTGATTTCTGGAGTGCTCAGAGCAGTTTTCTCTCCCGTGGGAACGGAGTGAGTGTTTCCTTCCAGCACTAGCTGTCATTGCTTTATTGCTCTTGTCCATTTTTAAAGGTGTTACAAAGAATTCCAAAGTATCATAATTTTCATTTCTGTGATAACTAAGGGTGTTAACATTTCTTTGTTTCTCAGCCATTTGGATTTCATCTTTTAAGAAAGATCTGCTTAAATTCCATATGTAAGTGAGTTCATATCATGTTTTTCTTTTTGTGACTGGGTTACCTAACACAGGATGGTTTCCTGTTATATCCAGATTCCATTATGTTTTTGTTGTTGTTGTTTTGTTTTGTTTTGAGTAGTAAAACATTGTGTAAATGTATCACATTTTCTTTATCCATTCTCTTGTTGAGGGGCATCTAGATTGCTTACAGGATCTGGCTATTACAGAGCAACAGGTGTGGGCAGGTGGATATCTCACCACAGGAAAAGAGTTTGCTCAGAGGTCCATGGAAAGTAATCACAGCTCTGCTTCAGAAGATATTCTTTTCTTTTTCTCCTCTTTTTTCTTTTTCTTTTCTTTCTTTCTGTTTTTTTTTAATGTGTGAATCTCTAAAAAGAGGGATGAGATAACTCCTTATGAGTTAATTGTCAGGAAGGCTTCAAAAGCAACACAGCCAATTGCAATAGATCTGGAATACCCACCATACATAAAATGAAAAAAATCTACTGCTGTGTTTACCACACACTTTGGTTGATTTTCAATGTCATGCAAACAAACTGACCATGAAACTCTCCATCTCTCCATACTGGCCTGCTTTCAGACTTAGGTGTGATAGTGACCACTGGTAGCATAAAACCAACAGTGATTTCCGTCAGTCCTGGACCTTTGATGCTACAACATGAATTTCTAGGCAACTTAGGCCAACTAGTGCTGTAGTGTCATGATAGCTGTGTGGATAACTAAGCACATTCATATTGGATGTGACACATGTTTCACAGGAAGGATTCAATGCCTGGTACTGCAAACCCTATACTGCGAATAGCTTATGTCTGCGTGAGTCCAGTTGCAGAGAGTGAGGAGTGATGAGAAATGTGGTCAGGAGCAAGCTACAGAAATCCACAGAATGAGCTGACCTAAACAAGGGAAGCTCGTGGACCCCAGACTCAGAGCTAAGAAAAAAGGATTGGGACTCGGAGTTCCTGCAGGCAAGACCCTTGACCCCCAAATCCGGGCCCCTGCCAAAGAACGAGGTCTCAGCTGGAGAGCGCCAGTTTCCAGTGAGATCCCACTACCCTGCAAAACCTTCTCAAGTTCCAGCCCAGCCCTCGTCCTCTTCTGCAGGCTATTGGCCAGAGAGAAACCTCCTAGAGAGCTTGGACCACACAGAGCTACAGACATTGAATCTTTGATCCACATAAGCCCATCGGGGAAGGACCATAGAGAGAGGGAAGATACACCACCAACACTTACTGGAAGAAACTATGGGAAGAAGGCAATACAAGAGAACACCTAATAACAGAAAGACAAACATGACACCACCAGAATCTAGGGAATCTACACCAACTAGAATGGAACACAACAACAAAGCAGAGGAAGCAGAAGGGTACGACTTAAAAATCACCATCATAAAAATGATAGAGGCCCTCAAAGAAGATATGAGAAAATCCCTTAAAGAAATGGAGGAAAAAACAAACAAAAAAGTGGAAGAAATGAACACATTCCTTAAGGAAAGTACAGAAAGCCAAGAAAAAACAATTAACCAGGTGAGGGAAACGGTTCAAGATTTGAAAACCGAAATTGAGAAAATAAAGGCAACACAAATGGACGGAAAGCTGGAAATTGAAAAGCTGGACAAAAAATCGGAAACCATGGACACAAGCATAACCAATAGAATTCAAGAGATGGAAGAGAGAATCTCAGGCGCAGAAGATAAACTAGAAGAAATAGATTCATCGACCAAAGAAAACCATAAATCCAACAAATCCTTAACACACAACATCCAGGAAATGTGGGACACCATGAAAAGGCCAAACCTAAGAATAATAGGCATAGACGAAGGTGAGGAAGCCCAGCTCAAAGGTGCTGAAAACATATTCAACAAAATCATCGAGGAAAACTTTCTAAATCTGAAGAAGGACAAGCCCATGAAAGTACAAGAAGCATACCCAACCCCAAATAGGCTGGACCAAAGAAAAAAGACCCCTCGACATATAATAATCAAAACACCTAGCATACAGAATAAAGAAAGAATATTCAGAGCATCAAAGGAAATAGGACAGGTAACATATAAAGGCAGACCTATCAAAATTACACCTGACTTCTCCATGGAAACCCTCAAGGCCAGAAGGTCCTGGATAGATGTTCTAAAAGTATTAAGAGAACACGGATGCCAGCCTAGGCTACTATATCCAGCAAAACTCTCAGTCAATATAGATGGAGAGAACAAGATATTCAATGACAAAACCAGATTTTCCCAATACGTATCTACAAATCCAGCCCTACAGAAAGTATTGGAAGGAAAATTCCAACCCAAGGAAGGTAACTACGCCCACAAAAATGTAGGCAACAGATAATCCAACTACACCAGAAACCTAGGGTGAAGCAGAACAAATATATTCACAATACCACTGCCAACAACAAACCTAAACCAAACAAGCATCAACAATCAATGGACCTTACTCACCCTCAACATTAATGGTCTTAACTCACCTATAAAAAGACACAGGCTAACAGAATGGATACTAAGACAGAATCCATCCTTCTGCTGCATACAAGAAACACATCTTAGCTCCAAAGATAGACATTACCTCAGGGTAAAGGGTTGGGAAAAGATTTTCCAATCAAATGGAAATAAGAAGCAAGCAGGCGTAACTATCCTAATATCTAACAAGCTAGACTTCAAACCAAAACTAGTCAAAAGAGATGAAGACGGTCATTTCATATTCATCTCAGGAGAAATCCATCAACACAAAGTCTCAATTCTGAACATCTATGCCCCTAATACAAAGTCACCCACATTCGTAAAAGAAACACTACTAAAACTCAAAGCTCATATAAAACCTCACACACTTATAGTAGGAGACTTCTATACACCACTCTCAACACTAGACAGGACCACAAATCAGAAACTCAACAAAGAAACAAAAGAATTAACAGAAGTTATGTCTCAACTGGGGCTAACAGACATCTATAGAACATTCCATCCAAAGACAAAAGAATATACCTTCTTCTCTGCTCCACATGGAACCTTCTCTAAAATCGACCACATACTAGGAGACATAACAAACCTCAACAGATACAAGAGAATAGGAATAGTCCCCTGTATCTTATCGGACCACCATGCTTTAAAATTGGAATTCAACAACAACACAAATAGCAGAAAACCTGCAAACTCATGGAAACTTAACAATGTGCAATTGCACCACTCCTGGGTCAAAGAAGAAATAAAGAAAGAAATTAAAGACTTTCTAATATTCAACGAGAATGAGGATACAACATACCCGAACTTATGGGATACCTTGAAAGCAGTGCTACGAGGGAAGTTCATTGCACTAAGTGCCCATATGAAGAAAACAGAGGATAGTCACATAAATGAATTAACAGCCCAACTGAAAACCTTAGAACAGAGAGAAGCTAATTCACCCTGCAGGAGCAGACGCCAGGAAATAATCAACTTGAGGGCTGAAATCAACAAAATAGAAACCAGGAAAACAATACAAAAAATCAATGCAACAAAGAGTTGGTTTTTTGAGAAAATCAACGAGATAGATAAACCTTTATCCAAATTAACGAAAAAGCAGAGACAGAACATGCAAATTAACAAAATCAGAAACGAAATGGGGAACATAACAACAGACACAGAGGAAATCCAGTCAATTTTCAGGTCATACTTCGAAAATCTGTATTCCACAAAAATTGAAAATTCAAAGGAAATGGACAAGTTTCTGGATAACTATCACTTACCAAAATTAAATCAAGAACAGACAAACAACTTAAATAGACCTATAACCCAAAATGAAATAGAAGCAGTCATCGAAAGCCTTCCAACGAAAAAAAGTCCAGGGCCAGATGGATTCAGTGCAGAATTCTACCAGACATTCAAGGAAGAACTAATACCACTACTCCTCAAACTGTTCCGTAAGATAGAAACAGAAGGTTTATTGCCAAACTCTTTTTATGAGGCCACAATAACTTTGGTACCCAAACCTCACAAAGACACAACTAAGAAAGAAAACTACAGACCAATATCCCTGATGAACATCGATGCAAAAATACTCAATAAAATAATGGCAAACCGAATTCAAAAATACATCAGAGAAATCATCCACCATGATCAAGTAGGCTTCATACCTGGATTGCAGGGATGGTTTAACATACGAAAATCTATCAACGTGATCCACCATATAAACAAACTGAAAAAGAAAAACCATATGATTATCTCCCTAGATGCGGAAAAAGCCTTCGATAAAATTCAACACCCTTTCATGATAAAGGTATTAGAGAGGTCAGGGATAACAGGAACATACCTAAACATAATAAGAGCAATATACAGCAAACCAACTGCCAACATCAAACTGAATGGAGAGAAACTTAAGCCAATTCCTCTAAAATCAGGAACAAGACAAGGCTGTCCTCTCTCTCCACATCTCTTCAATATCGTACTAGAAGTTCTAGCAAATGCTATAAGACAACAAAAAGAGATCAAGGGCATCCAAATTGGAAAGGAAGAAGTCAAACTGTCTCTATTTGCAGATGATATGATAGTTTACATAAGCGACCCAATAAACTCTACCAGGGAACTCCTACAGCTGATAAACACCTTCAGCAAACTAGCAGGATACAAGATAAACTCAAAAAAATCAGTAGCCCTATTTTTTTCAGAAGACAAAGAGGCAGAGAAAGAAATCAGAGAAACATCACCCTTTAAAATAGCCACAAGCAACATAAAGTATCTTGGTGTAACGCTTACCAAACAAGTAAAAGATCTATATAATAAGAACTTTGTGACTCTAAAGAAAGAAATTAAAGAAGATACCAGAAAATGGAAAGACCTCCCATGCTCTTGGTTAGGTAGGATAAACATAGTAAAAATGGCAATCTTACCAAAAGCAATCTACAGATTCAATGCAATCCCCATTAAAATCCCACCACAATTCTTCACCGACCTTGAAAGGATAATAATCAACTTTATATGGAAAAACAAAAGACCCAGGATAGCCAAAACAACCCTATACAATAAAAAGAACTTCAGGAGGCATCACCATTCCTGACTTTAAGCTCTACTACAGAGCTATAGTTCTGAAAACAGCCTGGTATTGGCATAAAAATAGACAGGTAGACCAATGGAATCGAATTGAAAATTCTGACATTAATCCACGCACCTATGAACACCTGATTTTCGACAAAACAGCTAAAATTATACAATGGGGCAAAGACAGCATCTTCAACAAATGGTGCTGGCACAATTGGATGAGGGTGTATAGAAGACTGCAGATAGACCCATGTCTGTCGCCATGCACAAAACTCAAGTCCAAATGGATCAAAGACCTCAACATCAATCCAGCCACATTGAACCTCTTAGAAGAGAAAGTAGGAGGTACCCTTGAACAAATTGGTATAGGAGACCACTTCTTGAACATAACTCCAGGGGCACAGACACTGAAAGAAACAATTAATAAATGGGACCTCTTCAAACTTAGAAGCTTCTGTAAGGCAAAGGACACAGTTGACAAGACCAAATGGCAGCCCACTGACTGGGAAAAGATTTTCACTAATCCTATATCCGACAAAGGGCTGATCTCCAAAATATACAAAGAACTCAAGAAACTAGTAAACAAAACACCAAATAACCCTATTAAAAAATGGGGTACAGAACTGAAGAAAGAATTCTCAATGGAGGAAATCAAAAAGGCTGAAAGACACTTAAGAAAATGCTCCACATCCTTAGCTATCAGGGAAATGCAAATCCAAACAACTTTGAGATACCATCTTACCCCTGCCAGAATGGCTAAAATTAGAAACACCAGTGATGACTCATGCTGGAGAGGATGTGGAGAAAGTGGAACACTCCTCCATTGCTGGTGGGAGTGCAAACTCATACAGCCATTTTGGAGATCATTATGGCGGTTCCTCAGGAAAATGGGAATTAGTTTACCACAGGACCCGACAATCCCCCTCTTAGGCATATACCCAAGGGTTCACATCAATGCAACAAAGACATCTGTTCAACTATGTTCATACCAGCACTATTTGTAATTTCAAGAACCTGGAAGCAACCTAGATGCCCTTCAATTGAAGAATGGTTAATGAAGATGTGGCACATCTACACAATGGAATACTACTCTGCAGAAAAAAATAATGGTATCTTGAAATTCGCAGGCAAGTGGATGGCACTTGAAGAAACCATCCTGAATGAGGTAACCCAGTTACAAAAAAGAGGAACACAGTGGGTACTCACTCATATATGGATTTTAGAACTAGATCAAATGATCACCAGCCTATAATTCACATCACCAGAGGAACTAGGATACAAGTTGTATTCTAAGAGATTCATATAAAGTCCCTCACAGAACTGGGAAGGGACAAGTCCCCCAGACCTCAGGTAAAGTGGGGGAGGACAGCTAATGGAGAGAGAAGTAGGAGAAAATGAGAGGGAGGAGAGGAAGGCATGTACGACCAGGAGGATTGAGCCTGGTTAGGAATGGAAAATAGGAAAGAGAGAGAGAGAGAGACAGAGACAGAGACAGAGACAGAGACAGAGAGAGAGAACATAAAAGAGGGAGCCAATATTGGTTTGAAGATAAAGTTGAACACAAAGAAAGGTCGAGGGAACTACAAGACTGCTCCCAACTAACAATCTCAGCTTCCGTGGAAAGGCTATCATAAATGCCCTTCCCGGAGAGTGAGATCAACAACTAACTTCTCCATGGAGTCCTCAACTAATGCCTGTTGAAAACAGGAGCAAACACCCATACATAAACACTGAGTCAAACTAGAACCCAGAAGCAGATGGAGAGGACAAGACCATGCGGTAGAAGTACATAGAGACAGCTTACCTGAACAAGGAGGAGCTAAGGGCCACTAGACTGATAGCTGGGAAGCCAACAGGGGACTGACTCGGACCCCCCTGAATATGGGTCTCAGCCAGAAGGTCTGAGCAGTCTAAGAGACCTCAGACAGTGGAGCCAGGATGTATCCCTGGTGCACAAAAGGACTTTGCAAACATATCCCCCATGGAGGGATAACTGCCTTATTCTAGAGATAGGAGAGAAGCCCTAGTCCCTACTTCACAGGAAATGTCAGATCTACATGACCCCAACTGGATGGCATTCCCCTACATATGGTATTGTGGTGGGGGGTTGGGAGGGAGGGTGTTTAGAGTGCATGGGAGAGGGTAGAGAGGGCAAAAGGGAGGGAAGGAGGGAGGGAGGGCTGGAGGAGAGGGAGGGAGGGAAGGAGGGAGAGGGAACTGGGATCCACATGTAAAATATTAAATTAAAAGACAAAAAAAAAAAAAAAAAAACGCTTTGACTCCAAAATTTAAGTTGAAGAACAAGTTACTGGGGAAAAGTATTTCTCTTTTGGTTTCCACAGAAAATGAAAAGATGTGGATTCCTTCCAGACTAATGTGGTTTGATCAAACCAGACCGCCTGAAACAGAGTACAAGCTGATCCTACATTCCAAACAGCTGGACAAAACAGCCCTACAGACTACAGCTAGGATATCTGAATCTTCTTCGAATCCCCCAAGACAGCGCCCCTTACCAGCAGGAAGTAGTTTGGAAAGAACAACGCCCAAATTCCCAAATATTGTGTATAAATGTTTGTTTTCATTTAATTGGACTTTGTTATATAAAATTAAAGAAAAATAAATAAATAAATAAATAAATAAATAAATAAACGACGCCCAAATTCCCCAAAAAAAAAAAAAAAAAAAAAAAAAAAAGGATTGGACTGACTCAGAACCCCTGAAAGCGTGTCTCAGTAGGAAAGAATGGGCAGTCTAAGGGACCAATGACATGGAACCAGGATGTCTCCCTGGTACAGGAAAGGATTTTGGCTGCCCATTCCTGTTACTCTGTGGGGATTGGATACTCTCTTTGCTTAGAGGCAGGAGGCCGGGCCTAGACCCTACTCTAAATGCCTGGACAGCATCACCCTCCTTGTAGAGTTGCGGGGTGATGGGATGGGGTAGGGCATTGGGGTACATGGTAGGAAGAAACGGACTTGGATCTATATGTAAAATAAGAAGAAATACTAACAGAAAGAAACTTTTTAAATACTGAGTAGATATATGGCTTTTGAGATGACACAGTGCTAAGAGCAGTTGCTGTTCTGGCAGAAGACCTGGGTTCTGTTTCCAGGATCAACATGGAAACTTGTTACTGCTTATAAGTCCATTTCATGTACTCTGGTGCATCTCTGGCCTCTATATACAGGAGACACACATTCAGTGCACACACAATTATGCTTGCAAAACATGCACAAACATATTATAAAAATGAGCCATTTTGTTTTATACTAGTTGTGCACCAGATTTGCAGGATCATCATTACCTTTGGGAGCATTATATTTTCTGAGCTTTCTCACAAACTTGTCTCTTTGTGTAATTTGTCTTTGTCTATATCCCCCCGCAATTTACTCTGCCATCACTTTAGTCTCACATTTGTCTTCCTATTTGAGTTTTCCCCTTACCTTTTCAGGACACTATTACATTTTTATTAAACTTTGGGGAATCCTGTCCTCTGCCCTGTGTTTTATTATATACTTTGCTTCTATGTCTTTTCAGATTGAAACACACATTTGAAGAGCATCAGTGTTAACATGAACACCTAAGAAAAAAAAAAAACGGATATTTGTAGTTCGCATCAGGGTTACCTCACTCAGGATTATTTTATCCAGCTCCATTCATTTACCAGCAGATTCATAATTCTATTGTTCTGAACAGCTGTATAGTATTCCATTATCTAAAAGTATGACTTATCAATATCTGTTCATAAATCATTGATATATACGCTGTTTCCCGTAGTGAATGTTATTAATAGAACCAAGACCATGGTTAGGCAAATGTCTGTCATAGGCTGCAGTATTCATTGGGTCCATGTCCACGAGAGGTGAGACTGGATCCATGGCCAGCTTCCTGAGGAACCTGCACACTGATTTCTGCAGTGCTCAGAGCAGTTTTCTCTCCCGTGGGAACGGAGTGAGTGTTTCCTTCCAGCACTAGCTGTCATTGCTTTATTGCTCTTGTCCATTTTTAAAGGTGTTACAAAGAATTCCAAAGTATCATAATTTTCATTTCTGTGATAACTAAGGGTGTTAACATTTCTTTGTTTCTCAGCCATTTGGATTTCATCTTTTAAGAAAGTTCTGCTTAAATTCCATATGTAAGTGAGTTCATATCATGTTTTTCTTTTTGTGACTGGGTTACCTAACACAGGATGGTTTCCTGTTATATCCAGATTCCATTATGTTTTTGTTGTTGTTGTTTTGTTTTGTTTTGAGTAGTAAAACATTGTGTAAATGTATCATATTTTCTTTATCCATTCTCTTGTTGAGGGGCATCTAGATTGCTTACAGGATCTGGCTATTACAACAATGATGCTATGAACTTAGTTGGACAGATGCCCTTTTGTATGAATGGGCATTCTTTGGGTATAGGTCTAAGAGTAGAATTGCTGGATCTTGTGGTAGACTGAATTCAGTTTTCCTGAGGAAATGAAATACTGATTTCCAAAGTGACTGTACGAGTTTGCACTCTGACCAGCAGTGGAGGAGTGCTTCCTTTCTCCACAACCTCTCCGGCATAAACTGTCTTTGTTGTTTTTTATTTTTAGGATTCAAGTTGGATAACAGGGAGGCCCCTAAGAGAGTTATACATGGTTCTCTGGAGAAGGGGAAAGGAAGAGATCTCCTGACCAAATTTGAAGCATGGAGGGGAGAGGGAGTAAGGAGAAAGAGAAGGTTAGAGAAGAACATGAGGGAGGAGGTTGATTCAGTCAGGGAAAGAACACAGGAGAGCAAGTAAAGAGATGCCATAGTAGAGAGAGTCATTATAAGTTAAAACAAAGGTCTGGCACTAGGTCAATGTCCAGAGATCTATAAGGATGGCCCCAAGTAAGAATCTAAGCAATAGGGGAGAGGCTACCTTAAGTGCCCTTCAGTGATAATGACATTGATAACTACCTTATATGCCATCCTGTGTCCTTCATCCAGTAGCTGATGGAAACAAGTAGACATGCACAGCAAAACACTGAGCTGAACTCCTGGATTCCAGTTGCAGAGAGGAAAGAGTGATTAACAAAGTAGTCAAGACCATGCTGGAAAAATGCACAGAGACCAATCACCTAAAGAAGCGGGCACTTATGGACCCCAGAATGATATCTGGGAAACCAGGGTAGGACTGAGCCAGACCCACTGGAGGTGGGTGTCAGTTAGGAGGCCTGAGAAATCTATGGGTCCTCTGGTAGTGGATCAGTATTTATTCTTAGTATACCAATTTTGTGGGGGTGGGAGCACGTTTTACATAGAGGGACACTCTCTCAGCCTAGACACATGGCAGAGGGCCTATGCCCCATTCCAAATTATATGACAGACTTTAAATAACCCCTCCTGGAAGTCTTCATCCTCCCTGGGGACCAGAAACGTGATGGGATATAGGTTTGGAGGGCAGGGAAGGAGGGGAGGGAGAAGGACCTGGGATTGACATATTAAAAAAAGCTTGATTATAATGTAAATTTAAAAAGAAATACCTACTTAGTTTGTGCCCCATTTTTAAATATTACTTTATTGATTTTTAATTTAATTTTGCATTCCCAACACAGTTCTGCCTACTGGCTCCCATTCCTCCTCATCTGCCCTATCCAATCCCCAATTCACTCCTCCCTAACGGTGAGGTCTCACATGAGGAGTCAACACATTCTGACACATTATTCTGTGCCATAACCAAGACCCCTACTCTACTCCCTCTGCATTAAGTCTGAGCATGGCATCACAACCATAGTCAATGGTTTCTAATGTACTAGCTCATTGTGCCACATTTTTTAACTGGATAATTTGTTTCATTATTTTTCTATACTCTTCTTTGTTGAGATGTTATTATCAGAGGTATAATTGTCAAGGATGTCTGTATATTGTAAGTTGCTTGAAGGATGCTGTCCTTTGCTATAGAGAAGACATTGTGGTTCATGAGCTTTCATTTATTTGCTGTTTGTCAAAGACCTTCATTGTGCAAATGAATTCAAATCTGGTCCATAGGTCCCCCCTCTAATCCTGATTATCTGGTGTTATGGTAAAGTCGGTGTTCCATCCAGAGTTGAGTTTTGAACTGATAGACAGATATAGATGTTTTTAGTCTTCTACAGGCAGCAATCCAATTTGATGGGCACCAAAGAAATCAGGTCTTCCTTTTTGTGTGGAACAATATCAGGCTCTTCGATTCTATTCTCTCTTGATCAACATGCATGTTTTTACTCCAGTGACATGCTGGTTTATAGCTCTATACTACATCTTTAAAACTGGGTTTGTGATACCCTCACAATATTTATATTTTTTAATTACGCAGAATAATTTTCACTCTACTGGGGATACACGGATCTCCCTGGGAAGGGAAAAATAGAATAGATTACAGGTCAATTGGGAATAGGTTGTGATTGGAATGGGAGGGATCATGTGGGGGAGGGGTCAGGTAGAGGGAGAGAGTGCTGGGTGAGATGACTGGAAATGGGGTTGGCATTTGAGAAGTGATGTGAAAACTAAGTGCAATGGAAACTTCCAGAGAGTGACCCTAATGAGTTCTTGTAGAAATGGAACACTCAGAGCATTATCTAGTCATCTATCTCTAAACTAGCTAGGCAATAAAGGTGGGTCTATGACACCAACCCAGCCACAAAACCTTCAACCCACAATCTGGCCAGGCTGCAGGTTGTGTTGGGGCAATGGTGGCTCCGAGCTTGTGGGAGTGACCAACCAATGACTGCTCTAACTTCAGACCTCAGGCAGGGATCCCATGCCTGACTGATGAGAGTTATCATCCTGTAAATATGTTTCTCTCATTGGTTAATGACTAGAGCACTGTTGGCCAATATGTCGTGAAGATATGTGGAACTAGGAGACAAGAAGGAGGGGAGGAAGTAGTAGGGAGGGGTTCCAAGATGGAGGAAGGAGAGCAGAACGCCATCCCCCTCTCTCTGGTAAGAGAAGACCATGTGGAATTACTTAGATTAATAGAAATAGGTTACTTTTTTAAGACAGAGCTAGCTGATAAGAAACAAGTAATAAGCCAACAGCATTATATCTAATACAGGGTCTCTCTGTGTTATTTGGGGCTGGTGCAGCCTTGAACCCAGGCTGGTGGAAAAAACATACTCATACCACCTGACACAGCCTGAATGTACAGCAACAGGAGCTCGATCCTACAGAGACCTTAGGTTGAAGCAAAGACGACTGGCAAAAAAAGAGAAAAAGTCATTGAATTGGTTTCTAATGATAGTCTGCTATGCTCATATATCATTGCCTATCCCTATTCACTAGACAGGCTTCCTCCAGCAGCTTACAAGAACAGATGCAGTGACTCACAGAAAACATTAGTCCATGCCCAGCAGACTCACACAGAAGAGAGGGAGGAAGGAATGTAGGAGCTATGGATGTCCAGTACTTCAGCAAAACAAGGACCACAGAATAAACTAAGCAGGGCTCATAGTAGTTCAGAGGCTCAAGTGGCCACCCTGGAGTGTGTACAGATCTGTGCTAGGTCTTTACAGAAATGTTGTGGCTGTTTAGTTTGAGGTTTTGTGAGACTCCTAAACAGTGGGAGTGAGGCTGTCTCTGGCTCTTTTGCGTACTCTTTTGATCCTTTTCCTCCTATTAGGGTGCCTCAACTGCCTTGAAATGAGAGTCTCTACATAGTCTTTTTATATGCTGTTATGCAGTGCTAGGTTTATATACCTGGGAGGCCTGCTTTATTTAAAAAGACAACTGAGGAGCAGGGATCTGAGGGATGGTGGAAGCAATTGCATAAATTTGTAAATTACTTTTGTAGGATGCCCATTTTCACGATATTAATTCTTGTGGTCAACTAGCATGGGAGATATTTCCAATCTGTGGTGCCTTGACCTATTTGTCTCTTCAAGAACTTAACATATTGTATTACACAAGTATTTGAATTGCTCGGCCAGAATTATACCAAGACATTTTGTTTTGAAAACTAGAGTGAAAGTTATTGTTTTCCTTATTGTATTTTCATTTTTTGCAGTTTTTAAATTTCTGTGAAGAATGGCTACTGGATTTTGTGTTACTTTTGTATCCTTCTCTTGTGTTGAAGATGTTTTTCAGTTGTAGATTTTTTTTTTCTGGTAGAGTCATTGGGGATTTTGTATATAAAAATCTTATCACTTGAAAATAAGGAGACGTTGACTAATTCCTCTATTACTTGTATTCCCTTGATCTGGTTCATCTATTTGAATGATCTAGCTTAGATTTCATTTACAATATACAGTAAATACAGAGAGAGTGGCCATTCAATAATACCCTTAAAGAGGTTATTCACAAATGACACATGGAGAACTCGAAAATAGTTTATTTTAAAAATTGAAAGTAATAAAAAATAGAATCGTCAATGAAAACACAAAGTGAATATAAACTGGAATTAAAAATAGTAGATATTAAACAAAAATTTCATAGTCAAGCCTTATCAACCTCAGAAAATATGAGAGAATTTCCAGTCTGGATGTCAAGGAAGAAGGTATCAATGACTTCATCAAAGAAGAAGAATTATTCAGGGACAAACACAGTATGGAAAGTCTAAACCTTTGAATAATTTGTAGAAAGGAGAAGAAATACAGGTCACAGATATAGAGCACATCTTTGTAAACAAATTCAGGGAAGAAAAGTACACTAATCGTCCCCGCACTCCAAACTCCCTGGGTTGGCTCCTGATCCCGCTGCTCCTGTGTCCTGTCCCCATTGAGAGCACCCTTGGTGCTCTGATACACCCCCACCCATCCCCACTGCAAGCCTGCCCCCCCTACCCTGTGCCCTACCCTGTCACAAGCAACATAAAGTATCTTGGTTAAACGCTTACCAAGCAAGACCTATATAATAAGAACTTTGTGGCTCTAAAGAAAAAAATTAAAGAAGATACCAGGAAATGGAAAGATCTCCTATGCTCTTGAATAGGTAGGATAAACATAGTAAAAATGGCAATCCTGCCAAAAACAATCTACAGATTCAATGCAATTCCCATTAAAATTCCACCACAATTCTTCACTGAAAATCCTGACATTAATCCACGCACCTATGAACACCTGATTTTCGACAAAACAGCTAAAATTATACAATTGGACAAGGACAGCATCTTCAACAAACAGTGCTGGCACAATTGGATGATGGTGTGTAGAAGACTGCAGATAGACCCATGTGTGTCGCCATGCACAAAACTCAAGTCCAAATGGATCAAAGACCTCAACATCAATCCAGCCACACTGAACCTCTTAGAAGAGAAAGTAGGAGGTACCCTTGAACAAATTGGTATAGGAGACCACTTCTTGAACATAACTCCAGGGGCACAGACACTGAAAGAAACAATTAATAAATGGGACCTCTTCAAACTTAGAAGCTTGTGTAAAGCAAAGGACACAATGGACAAGACCAAACGGCAGCCCACAGACTGCGAAAAGATTTTCACCAATCCTATAGCCGACAAAGGGCTCATCTCCAAAATATACAAAGCACTCATGAAACTAGTGAACAAAACACCAAATAACCATATTAAATATGGGATACAGAACTGAACAAAGAATTCTCAATAGAGGAAATCAAAAAGGCTGAAAGGCACTTAAGAAAGTGTTCCACATCCTTAGCTATCAGGGAAATGCAAATCCAAACAACTTTGAGATACCATTTCATTCCTGCCAGAATGGCTAAAATTAGAAACACCAATGATGACTCATGCTAGAGAGGATGTGGAGAAAGGGGAACACTCCTCCACTTCTGGTGGGAGTGCAAACTCATACAGCCATTTTGGAGAACAGTATGGCAGTTCCTCAGGAAAATGGGAATTAGTTTACCACAGGACCCAGCAATCCCCCTCTTAGGCACATACCAAAATGATCCACATCCATACAAAAAAGATATCTGTTCAAATATGTTCATAGCAGCACTATTTGTAATAGCAAGAACCTGGAAGCAACCTAGATGCCCTCAATTGAAGAATGGATAATGAAGATGTAGCACATCTACACAATGGAATACTACTCTGCAGAAAAAAATAACGGTATCTTGAAATTTGCAGGCAAGTGGATGGCACTTGAAGAAACCATCCTGAATGAGGTAATCCAGTCACAAAAAGAGGAACATAGTATGTATGTACTCACTCATATATAGATTTTAGACCTAGAAACAAAGAATCACCAGCCTATAATTCACACCACCAGAAGATCTAGGATACAAGGTGTATCCTAAGAGATTCATGTAAAGTCCCTCACAGAACTGGGAAGGGACAAGTCCCCCAGAGCTCAGGGAAGTGGGGGGGGCAGCGAATGGAGATAGAAGTAGGAGAAAAGTAGGGGGAGGAAAGGAAAACACCTGCGACTAGGAACATTGAGCCCGGTTAGGAATAGAAGACAGGAGAGAGAGAGAGAGAGAGAGAGAGAGAGAGAGAGAGAGAGAGAGAGAGAGAGAGAGAGAGAGAGGAGAGAGAGAGAACATAAAAGAGGGAGCCAATATTGGTTTGAAGATAAAATTGAACAAAAAGAAAGGTCTAGAGAACTACAAGACTATTGCCAACTAACAATATCAGCATCCATGGAAAGGCTACCATAAATGCCCTTCTTGGATAGTGAGATCAATAACTAACTTATCCATTGAGCCCTCATCTAATACCTGTTGGAAACTGGTGCAAACACCCATACATAAACACTGAGTCGAATTAGAACCCAGATGCACATGGAGAGAACAACACCAGGCGGCAGAAAGACATAGAGGCAGCTTACCTAAACAAGGAGGAGTTAACTGGCCACCAGACTGATAGCTGGGAAGCCAGCATGGGACTGACTCAGGCCCCCTGAATATGGGTCTCAGCCAGAAGGACTGAGCAGTCTAAGGAACCTCAGACAGTGAAGCCAGGATGTATCCCTGTTAGCACCTTGCTAACACATTCCCCATGGTGGGATAACTGCCTTAACCTAGAGACAGGAGAGAAGCCCTAGTGCCTACTTCACATAATCTGTCAGATCTACATGACCCCAACTGGATGGCATTCCCCTACATATGGAATTGTGGTGGGAGGATGGGAGGGGAGGGTGGTTAGGGTGCATGTGAGAGGGCAGAGAGGGTAAAAGGGAAGGATGGAGGGAGGGAAGAAGGGAGGGAGGGAGGGAGGGAGGGAGAGGGAACTGGGATCAACATGTAAAATAATAAATTAAATAAAAAAAATTGCTCTGACTCCAAAATTTAAGTTCAAGGACAAGTTACTGGGGAAAAGGATTTCAATTTTTGTTTCTACAGAAAATGAAAAGCTGTGGAATCTTTCCAGACTAATGTGATTTGATCAAGCGAGACCACCTGAAACAGAGTACCAGGTGATCCTACATTCAAAACAGCTGGACAAAGCAGCCTTATAAACTACATCCAGGATTTCTGCATCTACTTAGACTCCCCGATGACAGCGCCCCTTACCCTCAGGAAGTAGTTTGGAAAGGAAGCGCCAATTCCCATATATTGTCTATAAATGTTTGTTCTCATTTAAATGGACTTGGTTATATAACATAAATTAAAAAAAAAGTACGTTAATCTACAGTAATCTATACCTATATTTTCCATTTGTGTTGATGTTGACTATAGACTTGTGAATATCATCTATTAGGTTGATAATTTCTCCCTTTTGTCTCTGGTTTTTCAAGGTTTTTATGATGAGTTGTTGGATTTTGCCAATGAACTTTCCTACCTCTAAGTAGATGTTCAAGTAGTCTTTCTTCTACTTTATTTATATGATGGATTATATTGACCAGTTTGTGTGTGTTCACCCATCTTTTTGATGAAGCCTACTTGATAATGGTGGATAATCTTTTTGATATAATCTTGGGTTTGGTTTGCAAATAATTTATGTTCATAAGGGAAATTAGTCTATAATTCTCATTCTTTGTGGGGCTTTTGTGTATCAGGATAGTTATGGCCTTTTCAAAATATTATGCAATTTTGCTTCTGTTTCTAGTTTAAGAACAACCAGAGAGTATTTCCAATTCCCTCTTCTTTCAACTTTGAAGGTTTAGTACAGTCTATGGAAAATCCGTCCTGTCCTGGGCTTTTTTTAATTATACTTTTTATTTTTTTTTTCATACCGATTCCAGTGCCCTCTCCCTTCCTTCCTCCCTCCATCTTTCCCTCACTCCCACCCTCAAATGCATCTGAACACCCTCACTTCCCATGCCCCCCTACTCCACATGTAGGGTGATTTTCTCCAGGAGGGGTCATCTAAACCTGTCAAATCTTTTGGAGTAAGACTAGGAATTCTCTCCTGTCTCTAGGTTAAGGGAGTATCCTTCCATGGGGGATGTGTCCACAAAGTCATTTTGTGTACCTGGAATAAATCCCGGTTACACTCTATGAGGACCCTTAGACAGCTCAGGCTTTCTAGCTGAGACACATGTTTAGGGGGTCTGAATCCGTCCTGTGCTGGATCCCCTGCTATCAGTCTGTGGGCCCATTAGCTCCTCCTTGTTCAGGTCAGCTGTCTCTATGTGTTTCTGCAACCTGGTCTAGTCCTCCCTCTCTGCATCTGGATTCTAGTTCAGCTCAGTGCTAAGTTGTGGTTGTTTGCTTCTGTTTCTATCAGGTACTGATGAGGGCTCCATGATGGTGGATAAGTTAGTGGTTGATCTCATTATGAGAGAAGGGCATTTCTGGTAGCCTTTCCACTGTTGCTCAAAGTGTTAGTTGGCATTAGTTTTATAGGTCTCTGGACATTACTTTAGGTTCAGGTTTCTCTTCAATCCTATAATGGCTCCCTCTTATATTCTCTATTCTCTCTCTCTCTCTCTCTCTCTCTCTCTCTCTCTCTCTCTCTCTCTCTCTCCCTCTTTCTCTCTCTCTCTGTCTCTCTCAAGAACCCTGGTAAAAGTGAAAACGTTCCTATACTTGGGAAGGTTCAAGAGAAAACAAAACTGAAAATGAATAATGTCCTTTAATTATTTTTTTTGATGCAAACAAAAGTTTCTATTTACTGTTCAAGCTGGCCTGTTTGGATTTCACTCAGTAGTGGGTGAATGAGATGCCAACCAGCCATAAAGGGAAGCTCTTAAAGGGGAAGACTATGAGGCTGAAGGCTACACCTTCCAGACTTTCCATGGCTACTTAAGGTCATACAAAGTACAGAATGGAGCACTATCTATTCATTTCAAGCAAGATACATTTGAGAAAGATAAGACAGGGCATGAGGTTTCAGGTTTAGAGGCTCAGAGGATATGTCAGTTATCCCTTGGTGTGAAGGATCATTGCAACCATCAGGGAACATTCATGACCAGCAATTAGCAGACATAGGAATGTTTGACATAAGTGGTGGGCTCTCACCTGCTCTTCTCTGAAAGTGGGCTCAGGTGCCAGCTATGGCACTCCTGATTTAAGGAGTTAAATTTTCCTTTACCATCAGAAGTTCCCTTTCTCTGTATAGCTTAGGGCACAAGTTCTTAAACTTTGATTAATTTAACTTTTGGCCCATCATTTCCCCCTTTCTTTTAGGTAACCCATTGTGGGGTTACTAAAAAAAGATTCTCGGGAATTTTCAGGTACAGGTTAGTAATTTTGTACCTATTGTTATGTTGTTCCCTATGTATTCACCTTTCCTTTTGACTAACATCTCAACCAGTGTAAAGGAGCCATTTATTCTTTCCTATGCTACTTCCTGCTGAGTTTTGTGGTGTTGTTGCCTGGCTCATGAGAAGGCTAAAATGCTAGCCAAAGCAAAAAAAAAAAAAAAAAAAAAAAAAAAAAATGGAAGTTAGTAAATGGAACATTTATCAGAGTCATTAGTTTGCAGAGTCTGTTGAAGATTCACATATACTGTACTGGTTCACATCCACTGCAAGTACAGGTTTAGCAGTCTTTTGGAGCAGGCTATAGTCAGCAACTGATGCTTGTCTTCCAGAAGTGGAAACCTGTGGAGACATGTTTAAACTGGAAAGAGAAGTTAAAACTTATATACTTAATTGGAACTCTTAGGTCCATAGTTTTAGTGATCAAGAAGGACAGGAGTCCCATCCTCAGGAACATACAGGTGAGATAACAAAATCTTTACTTATCTAGAGTCCTTTAACCTGTGAGAAGAGGATCCAAGCTTTATGACTTTTGGTCCTCTGAAGCCTAAATGAACTTTATTATATAAAAGGACATAGAAGTTTTATATATATATATATTATCATTACCAATCTGTACTTAAATGCATACTGCAGAAAAAGCAGATATTGGGCATCTGTAAAACAGCAGGAATATATTTATACCTTTGAGTCCTGGCACAAATGACTTGTACATGTTTCTTCTGACCAGAGAGATCCAGGTATAGATTGGACAGAGGTGCCTTAGGCTTGATGCTAACCTTTTATGTTTATACTTAGATGACACCCAAAATAAATCGTAAATCTTTCAGCTTGGGGCTGAACAGCAGGTAGCCACTGCTGCTATGCTTAGTTTTCACACCAGCCTGGTGAAACAGCCTCACCATCCCCAAATAACACACAGAGATGCTATGTTAGATATAAAACTGTTGGCCTGTTACTAGCATTCCTTGTTGGCTAGTTCTATCTTAAATTTTAACCCATTTCTATTGATCTAAGTATTTCCACATGGTCTTAACTTACCAGAGAGAGAGTCTGTAGTTCTGCTCTCTTGGTGCTACATGTCGAATCTCCTCCTACTTTCCCCAAATCGTCCTTGTCTCCTACTTCCCCCATCTTGCTTTTGTATTGGCCAGTGGGCTTTGTTCATTGACCAATAAGAGAATCTTATTGACAGAAACAAATCACCCATCACCGCTGTATTAGCTTATCAGAACTATATTAAATGTTAAGCTCTAATATTTTATACTTTATTTTATTTTATACCCTTTACATCCTTAGTTCCTTATTTAGGTGCTGTATCAAGGCTGCTGATACTGTCAAACTGACAAAGTTATAGGTAGCGAAACCATCAATAGTATCAGAGATTTGAGAAGGATAAATTTTAAGTAAGTTCTGAATCTATTCAAAAATGACAGGGACCAGTCCACATACAGTTAGCCATATCCAAGTCTCCATAGCATCAGTGGCAGATGTGTATCTTCACCAGGTCTATAAAATGGTTGTTTTCTTTCTCTCTGTGAATGAGGGACATGGAAAAGACTGACCATATTTTGTCTGGGCAAAGGTGGAGCAATGAATTTTCCAGTGCCTGCAGACTGTCCATGTTCTGACCCGGGTCCTGCCTGGCATCAGGCATCACATTTGAGCATCTTGGTCACTAGTCAGTGATGTCACCATCCTTGGTGCCCCATAATATAATCTTCTTTAGATATCTTCAGTCACTGTCAGGATCTGGGATTCTCTGTCTGATATTATAAGCTATTTAGTTAACATTTTAAATGCCATATTCTACAGATCTCTGTAGTATTAGAAGTCTCCCTAGGTAGATCTGAATAGACAACTTTTTTTAGTTTCTTGTTTAAGCTTAACCTTTAAAAACATATACTGGGGACTGAGTAAGTTGTATCCCCATTATTAATCATTTGTACTTATATTTTTTAACATCTTATAATAGGTTAGCACCTTTTATTAAACTAGAAATTTATTGTTGGGAAATTTAAGTACTTGTCCCTTGTAGCTCTCTTCTCCCTATCCAGCCGTAGAACTTCCATGCAAACAAGGTTGAGTAAACAAGGTTTTCTTCAGAACTCCCAGTCTACAGTGCCCATACCTTGACCCCAGGTGTGCGTGATGTATGAATTCCTCATATGCTTAGCCCATACCCCGGCTTGGGTATAAAAGCCCATTACTATCTGTAATAAATGGCAGCAGCAGCTTCTTCTTCACTTCTCTTGGCAATCTGTTATGTGTTTCAATCTCAGCACCCTCTGTCAAGCTCGGAACTCTGGCAGTCTGAGCATGGCACTTATTATTGTCTGGTTTAGCTTTAAAAATAATGATTTTAAATTGAAGCTCCTTTTATCAAAACATGAAAATATATGTGACTCAGTTTATCTAAATAGCTTAAGCTTACCAAATTTAGCAAAAACAAGGATGCATTGCCCTACTGTATCATAAGAAATGAACATCACAACTTTCTGTTTTGCATATGGAGCTTATGGCTATGATCTTACATTTTAGCACTTTGATTTAAGTCCAAACTTTAACCATATAACATAAGCACAAATATCCTGTAACCATATAAATATAACATTATCAAAACCGTTTTAAAAAACAATTAAAAATCCTTAATGTCATTTTGTTATATCAAAACATTATCACCTCAAGGTCACTGTTAAATTTATGTTCTCAATTTTCATTGTTGCTATATTTTTTTATATTTTCTTATTAAACATATCAATTGCAGTTCACTTTTCCTCCTTTTCTCCATTCCTTCCATAACAGGTCTAGTCTCCCATCCCTTTCCTCTCACTCCACAGGGAGGGTGATGTCTTCCAGGACAAAATCTGTCAAGTCATTTGCAGTAGGGACTAGGCCCTCCCTCCAGCCTCTAGGCTAAGGGAGTATCCCTCCATGGGGAAAGTCATTTCAAGCACCAGGGATACATCCTGGTTCCACTGTCAGAGGACCCTTTGACTGCCCAGGCCTTCTAATTGAGAACCATGTCCAAGGGGTCTGAGTTGGTCCAATGCTAGTTTCCCAGCCATCAGTCCGGGCTTTCATTAGCTCCCCCTTGATCAAGTCAGATGTCTGTGTGGGTTTTTGTAGCCTGGTCTTGCTGCCAATTTCTTCTCACACCTCCCTCTCTGCAAATGCATTCAAGGAGGTTGGTTCAGTGTTTAGCTGCTTCTGTTTCCTTCAGCTAATAAATAGATGAGGGCTCTATGATGACAGATGACAGAAGGAGAAAGGAACACGGTCCCCCTATCATATAGGGAGTGGGGGAGTGGAGAGGGAGTTAGGAGTTGGAGATGGTGAGGAAAGGAGGGTATGTGGGACTAGGAAGACCTCGTTAGGGAAGGAATACACAAGAGAGAAAAAGGAGAGAGTTACAATAATAGAGAGAGCCACATAGATTTGAAAAGGAAATTGACAATTTTAAAGCATGGTGGTCCGATAAGATACAGTGGACTATTCCTATTCTCTTGTATCCATTGAGGTTTGTTATGTTACCTAGTATGTGGTCGATTTTAGAGAGGGTTCCATGTGGAGCAGAGAAGAAGGTATATTCTTTTGTCTTTGGATGGAATGTTCTATAGATGTCTGTTAACTGCAGTTGAGACATAACTTCTGTTAGTTGTTTTGTTTCTTTGTTGAGTTTCTGATTTGTGGTCCAGTCTAGTTATGAGAGTGGTGTATTGAAGTCTCCCACTATAAGTGTGTGAGGTTTTATATGAGCTTTGAGTTTTAGTAGTGTTTCTTTTATGAATGTGGGTGACTTTGTGTTGGGGCATAGATGTTCAGAACTGAGACTTTGTGTTGATGGATTTCTCCTGCGATGAATATGAAATGACCGTCTTCATCTCTTTTGATTAATTTTGGTTTGAAGTCTAACTTGTTAGATATTAGGATAGCTATGCCTGCTTGCTTCTTAGTTCCATCTGATTGGAAAATCTTTTCCCAACCCTTTACCCTGAGGTAATGTCTATCTTTGAAGCTTAGATGTGTTTCTTCTATGCAGCAGAAGGATGGATTCTGTCTTGTACATTCATGGGTATGTCCTTCTTCAGATTTAGAAAGTTTTCCTCGATGATTTTGTTGAATATGTTTTCGTCACCTTTGAGCTGGGCTTCCTCACCTTCGTCTATGCCTATTATTCTTAGGTTTGGCCTTTTCATGGTGTCCCACATTTCCTGGATGTTTTGTGTTAAGGATTTGTTGGATTTATGATTTTCTTTGGTCGATGAATCTATTTTTTCTAGTTTATCTTCTGCGCCTGAGATTCTCTCTTCCATCTCTTGAATTCTGTTGGTTATGCTTGTGTTCATAGTTGGTGATTTTTGCCCAGCTTTTCAATTTCCAGCATTCCTTCCGTTTGTGTTGTCTTTATTTTCTCTATTTCAGTTTTCAAGTCTTGAACTGTTTCCTTCACCTGATTAATTGTTTTTTTCTTGGCTTTCTATACTTTCCTTAAGGAATTTGTTCACTTCTTCCACTTTTTGTTTGTTTTTTTCCTCCATTTCTTTAAGGGATTTTCTCACATCTTCTTTGAAGTCCTCCATCATTTTTGTGATGGTAATTTTTAAGTCATACCCTTCTGCTTCCTCTGCTTTGTTGTTGTGTTCCATTCTATTTGGTGTAGATTCCTTACATTCTGGTGGTGTCATGCTTGTCTTTCTGTTGTTAGGTGTTCTCTTGTATTGCCTTCTTCCCATAGCTTATTCCAGTAGGTGTTGGTGGGGTCTCCCCCTCTCTCTATGGTACTTCCCCGATGGGCTTATGTGGGTCTGAGATTCAATATCTGTAGCTCTGTGTGGTCCAAGCTCTCTAGAATGTTTGTCCGCAGACAGGGACCCAGGGATGGGGTTAAGGATGAGGATCAAGAAGAAGATGCCATCAGTTACTCACAGTGGTCCTCTGGCCAATAGCTCTTGCCAATAGCTGGAGGAAGAAGGCTGGGCCTGAGCTGGAACTTGAGAAGGTTTTGCAGGATAGTGGGATCTCAATGGAAACTGAAGCTCTCCAGCTGAGACCTCTTTCTTTGGCAGAGGCCCGGATTTGGGGGTCAAGGATCTTGCCCTCAGGAACTCAGCATGGAACCACAGAGATAGGAGGATCTCTGGGAGGGGCCTGGGACTCCAGCAGAGGACTGGAGGCGGTGTCAGAGACCAAGCAAGTGGAAATTACAGGAGGTCCTGGGTGGATAGTCAGGTCTCCTTTCTTCAGAGTTGCTCAGAGAAGTCTCCGAAGTAGGATGGACTGCTGGCTCCACCATCTCTCCCAGTGCTCAACCAGAGCAGCAGGATCGTGGGTGGGGTAGGGCACAGGGTAGGGGGGGTAAGCTATCCCTTCCTTCCTGTCTCTGTCCCTCCAATGTTCCCCAACCCCCTTCCCATCTCATTCTGCCACTCACAGGATGTGATGCCTTCCAAGAGGGGTTTACAATACCTGTCAAGTCATTTTGAATAGGGATTAGACCCTCCCTCCTGCCTCTAGTTTAAGGAAGTATCCCTCCGTGGGGAATGTGCTCCCAAAATCCATTTGAGCACCAGAGATATGATCTGGTTCCACTGTCAGAGGTCCTTTAGACTTCCCATGCTTTCTAACTGAGACCCATGTTCAGGGGGTCTGAGTCAGTCCCATGCTGGATTCCCAGCTAGCAGTCTGGGGACCCATTTCTTCCTCCTTGTTCAGGTCAGCTGTCTTTGTGAGTTTCTGTAACTTGGTCTTGTCCTCCCTCTTTGCATCTGGATTCAAATTTGGCTCGGTGCTTTCCTGTGGGTGTCTGCTTCTGTTTCTATCAGCTGTAGATGAGGGCTCTATGATGGTGGATAAGTTAGACATCAATCTCATTATCAGGGAAGGTCATTTATGGTAGCCTTTAAAATGTTGCTCAAATTGTTAGTTGATGTCAGTCTTGTAGGTCTCTGAACACTTCTCTAGAGTCATTTTGCTCTTCAAACCTATAATGGCTCACTTGTTTATGGTATCTCTTTTTTCTCTCATCTATTCCTCCCCTGACTCAATCTTCCTAGTCCCAAGGGCTTTCCTCTCCTCCCCTTCTTTTTGCCTAGCTCCCACCCTAGTCACTGCCCCTTCCCCACTCTGAATGTGCTCAGGAGATCTTGTTCCTTTCCCCTTCTGTGAGGGACCTTGTATGCATCTCTTAGATTCCTCCTTGTGCAACTGGGGGATGTGTGTAGAAGACTGCAGATAGACCCATGACTATTGCCATGCACAACCTCTAGTCCAAATGATCCAAAGACCTCAACATAAATCCAGCCAAACCTCTGAGAAAGTGGGACATAGTCTTGAACAAATTGGTACAGGAGACTACTTCCTGAGCATAACTCCAGTAGCACAGACAGTGAGATCAACAATTAATAAATGGGATCTCCTCAGACTGAGAAGCTTCTGTAAGGCAAAGGACACAGGTGACAAGACCAAACATCAGCCCACAGACTGGGAAGAGCTCTTCACCCATCCTACGTCTCACAGAGGGCTGATCTCCAAATTATACAAAGAACTCCTGAAACTAGTCAACAAAACACCAAATTGCCCTATTAAAAAATGGGGTACAGAACTGAGGAGAGAATTCTCAATAGAGGAAATCAAGAAGGCTGAAAAACACTTAGGAAAGTTCTCAACATCCTTTGCTATCAGGGAAGTGTAAATCAAAACAACTCTGAGATATCATCTTATTCCTGCCAGAATGGCTAAAATTAGGAACACCCATGACAACTTATGCTGGAGAGGATGTGGAGAAAGGGAACACTCCTCTGCTGCCAGAGGGAATGCAAACTTGTACAGCCATTTTCGAGATCAGTATGGCAGTTCCTCAGGAAAATGGGAATAAGTCTACCAGAGGATGCAACAATTCCACTCTTAGGCACATACCCAAATGATCCACATCCATGCAATAAGGACATCTGTTCAAGTATGTTCCTAGTAGCATTATTTGTAATAGCAAGAACCTGGAAGCAACCTAGATGCCCCTCAACTGAAAAATAGAAAAAGAAGATGTGGCACATTTCCAAAATGGAACAGTACTCTGCAGGAAAAAAATACAAATAAAAACAAAACAAAAAACAATGGAATCTTGAAATACGCTGGCACATAGATGTAACTTGAAGAAACTATACTAAATGAGGTAACCTACTCACAAAAAGAGGAACATGGTATGTACTCACTCATATATGGATTTTAGACATAGAGCAAAGGATCATCAGTCTATAATTCACACTGGCCCAGAAACTAACATACAAGGAGATTTCAAAGAGCCTCATACATGGTCCTACACAGAAAGGGAAAGAAGCAATATCTCTTGAGCATTTTGAGAGTGTTGGAGGCAGTGATTGGAGGGGGGCTAGGAGAAAGAGAACAGGGGTAGAAGAAAGCACGTGGGACTAGGAAGGTTGAGTCAGGGGAGGAAAAGACAAGAGAAAAAGAAATAGGGAGAGAGAGCATAAAAGAGGGAGCCATTATAAGTTTCCAGAGAAAATGACTGGAGAAATGTTCAGAGACCTACAAGATTGACACCAACTAACAATATGAGCAATATTTCAAAGGATACCATAAATACCCTTCCCTATAATGATATTGATGACTAACTTATCCACCATCATAGGGCCCTCATCTATAGCTGATAGAAACAGAAGCAGACACTTGCATCTAAACACTGAGCCAAACTGGGATCCAGGTGAAAAGAGGGAGGCCAAGCCCAGGCTGCAGAATCCCACAGAGAAAGCTGACCTGAACAAAGAGTAGCTAATGGGCTTACAGAATGATAGTTGGGAATCTAGCATTGAATCTACATAAACATGGGTCTCAGACAGAAGGCCTTGGCAATCTAAAGGACCTCTGACTGTGGACCCAGGGTGTATCCTTGGTGCACAAAAAAGATTTTGGGAGCACGTTCCACATGGAGGGACATTCCAATAACCTAGAGGCAGGAGGGAGGGCCTAGTCCCTAGTCCAAATGACTTCACATATTTAGATGACGCTTCCAGGAAGGCATCACTCTACATGTGATGTTGGGTGGGTATGAGACAGGAGGGTTGTCTAGCGGTATGGGAGGGAGGAAGAGAGAGAGGGAGGGAAGGAGTGTGTCCTGGGATTGATATGTAAAATGAGAAAAATTAAATACATTTTAAAAGTACTGTATTGACCATGACACCCATTGCTATCATCAGAAAAATGTATACACTGGTGAAATCATGGTTTTCTTCTGCTAAAATTCCTCCCATATATGAAAACAAAAGACTCCCAACGTCCTGAATCGTAAGATTATCTGCCATTGGTATGCAACAATTGATCTCATTTAATTTATAGGCTTAAATTGTGAAGGATGTTGCAATTACCGCATCAGGATGCTTTTGTCCTGTATCAGATGAAAGATTCCAGCCTGCAGAGTAGTTGGTGCAGGATCCTGTTTGGTTGCAATCTAAACCTGCAGTAATTACATATGGCCAGTTGGTGGCACAAGTGTATCACCAAATGATATGTGTTAGCAGATGATAACTCCTACCTCTCTGTTAAAGTCTACAAATGTTATTAGATGGAAGAGTGAAATGAAGCTTCGTGTAAATGACTGGGACTGTAGAAGCAGAGACTGCTCTGTGCACAGACTCAGCGCAACGTGGGGGTTGAGAGGGACGGCAGTGGTGTAACAGGCACCAAACTGCAGTGCAGAACTGTGCCAGCTGCAGGAAGACTGCAATCCCATCCAGTGCTCTGCCTCCTTATTCCCTGGCATAACAATTATCTGCACCTGCTAGAGGCTTAATTCTCAGAGCAGGCAGTGTAGTGCCCCTAACAGCTTTGGGTGGCGGCGGTCAGAGCATTTGCTGGTGGTGGTGGTGAAAGAGGGTGGGGAAAGCACAGACTTGGCAGCTGCAGGCAGCTTTTTGGCAACACAGGCACCTGTGAGCACTTAGAGCAAGGAGACCACAGAACTTGGGGGCACTGGAGTGCTGCTGAAAGCCTGGGGTCAGGGAAGCAGGCTGGGTGTGACCTAATTTCCTAGAGCCAGTGCCAATCTGGATCCATTCTGACATCAGATATCGGGGAAAGATAAGGATTGGGGAAAACAGGTAGGCAGAATAGATATTTATTCAGGGAAAAATAATGTCTCTCCTTGTGTTCATTTCAAATGTATGTCATTATACTCACAGTTAAGTGAGGTTTTTCCTGATCTTTGGTTGTAGTAGGATGTATCTTTGTACTGACTAATAGCAACTGCAAGAAGCTAAGACAAACTATTGTGGTATAGATAGGATTTCAGGCAAACTATAAGACAGTGTTGACACATAAGAAAAAATAGTTAAGTATTCTCTTGGTGTATGGGTGACTTCATGTTTAACATGTAACATAACAGATATCAAATCCACACAGTAAAGACAGAATATAAATCAGGCATGGCTAAACTGGTTATACATGTTTCCTCCAAAGAATAAGGTTATTTGTTCTCTGCCTGTAATATTATCATTCTAATGTTATTGCACTTGGAAAAAAATCATGTGACAGTCTTGATGACAGTTTTGAAAAGTATGACTTCTAGAGAATACTTTTGTTGCTCAAGAGTCTGTTGGCAACACTGGAAGCTCAAGTTACTCCTGTATTGTAAAACATGCTACCATTTTTAGCCATCCTTTTGATGAATCAGATATATGAAGATAGAAAATATTTTATAAAATGGAGAATATTTGCCTCATCTTTGGTGAAAAAATTAAAAAATGGACCAGAGTATTATCAGATACACAGAGCACCTTCCTTTGAATCATGGAACCTTGGCTTCAGTGTCTCACAGATAAAGGGAATAATTTTTAATTATACATTTAACAACTCCAGCACTACCATGCAGGAGAACAAGAAGCAAGTACCTTGTAAGAAAACATCTCAGTAACATTTTATGAGTGTATTTTCCTAAATGGAGAGTTTGAATACAAAATCCAGCTATTTCAGGTTTTTGAGTCACTTTTTCTGAGTGTCCCTTTTTTCCCTTTCCTCTAAACAACAGCCATCTGGAAACCCACAGATACAAATCGAAGCTTAAAACCTCTTTGTTTGTGAGTCACCTTTGTTCAGTAAGTCTCTTCTGTTTCCCACCTTCTATCTTCTATCACCAAGTTCACATGATTTGCTTTAGACCAGCAGGTGGCGTGGTCTCCATGTTTTTAGTTACCTTTACTGGGGAAGTTGATTTTTTACTTTCTCTGCAAAATCACAAGCCTATTTTTGAACCAAGGTTGTGAACCTTGTTTTTGAGCCATATTAGCTGAGTATATCATTTTGTACCCTTATTCCCCCACAATTGCCCAGTGGGGGCATCTCTATACCTAGAGGCCTAGATTAAGAGCAATGGCTACAACAAAGATGAAAATTGAAAACTTTAATATTCAGTTAGAAAGCTCACAGTAATGCCTTAACAATATAATGAAGCAAAGAAAAGACAGAATATCAGGATGTGATGACAAAGTAGAAGATGTAGATGAATTTAACAGACAATATGAAAAATAATAGGCAAAGTAAAGGACAGGCTAGGAAATCACACACCATCATATCTTCAAATTATAGGCATACATACAGGAGAATAATTCTAGGTTAATAGCACAGACCAGATTTGCAACCAGATCACTGAGGAAAACTTTACCCATGAAAAGAAGGATGTACACATAAAGATTCAAGAAGCAATCGTAAATATGACAAGACCAGACCTGAAAAGACACATCAGAAAGTACATGATAGTTAAATCACCTAATATACTGGACAAGGAAAAATAATGGAAGCTTCAAGAGAAAAGAAAAGTCACACAAATCACGTAGAAATGAAAAGCTGTCAGAGTAACCGCTGATTGCTCAAGTGAACTCTGAAAGTCAGAAGAGTCTGAAGCAATGCACTTCAAATACTGAAGAACATGCCAACTGATACCTCTATGTACAGCAAAACTGTCTGCTGTCTCTGAAGGAGAAAGCATACCTTTCCATGATACAAACATTATCTAATTGTCATATGAAACAAAAACTCTGAACAGAATGCTGACTGGAATACTTTAACCGAACAGAAGAATAAGTATAAAAAGATTTTTAGAAAAAAAAAATAAAGCTAAATTTTGATGAAATAAAAAGCACAGCTAACAAGATGAAATAGCTAGAAAAAAGGCTGAAATCCATACATACCTATTGATAATGGCTCCAAATATTAATGGCCTCAACACTCCAATCAAAAGACAAAAACCACCTAAATGGACTAAGACACTAAATGTAACTTTATGTTGTCAAAAGCATTTTAGTTTTAATGTCAGGCACCATCTTACAATGAAAGGACAGAGAAGGTATTGTAAACAATAATGGCAGGAATCAAAGAGTTATTGCTATCTTAATATATGAGAAATAGACTTCCAACTAAATGAATCAGAAGAAGCAAAATAAAAGTCAAATCATAGTGATCAAAGTATTAGTTAATCAAAAAAATATAACAATACTTAACATACATGCACCAAAATCTGATGCCACTTCTCAAGCATCTGTTTGGTAGAATTAAGTCATACATGAAAACTAACCTCAAAATATTAAGGGGTTTAAAAAGGTCAATTTTTTTTAAATAGGTAAGTCATGTGGCCAAAAAATGATCCAATAAACCTCAGAACAAGATGACATTGTCATCAAATGGATCTAATAGTTAATTAAAATCTTATTCTGCCCAAACACCAAAGAACATACATAATACTCAGAAGCACAGAGAAGTTCCTCTAAACTAGAGCCTATGATGGGACAGAAAGAAAACCTGAGAAAATTGAAATAATGCCTTGTATCCTATCTGACTACTGTGTAATAAAAGTTACTTGACAACAAATAAAACTGTAGTATGCATATAAACTCCTAGAGTTGAAGCAATTCATTATTGAATTAGTCAGAGAGGAAATCAATGAAGGAAAATAATACTTGCCTGAATGAAAATGAAACACAACACAACATAACCTTGGTGACTGTTTACGAGGGCAGTTCATAGCCTTAAGTGTCTACATTAAATATCACAAAGAAACATAAGTGAATTGATGATGCAACTCAAGAATTTGGAAAAACAAGAACCAAACCAGCAAACAGTGCATGGCAACAAATGATAAAACTTAAAGTAGAGATGAATGAACTAGATACAAAGAAAACACTACAAAGAATCCATGAATACAGTAAATGTGAGAGCTGATTTTTTTTTAAGAAGACAAACATGAACAACAGATCCCATAATCACAGAAGTGTTTCTTTATAGCAAAAGGGATTATCACCACAAATCGACAAGGAGACAGAGAGCACAAATCAACAGAATGAATGGATCCTAGTCCCAACGGTTTCCCCTACATCACCAATCCAGCATCTATGATTCGGGGGAAATCATAGAAGTGGCAGGTAGAAAGCCTGTAAATCTGGCCATCTGCTGTGAAACAATGTCTCATAGAAATGGCTGTATGAACAATAAACAAATAAAGGCAGTAACAAATGTCATTCCAACAAAGAAGTGGGCCACTCTCAAGAGGGTCATGCTCCTGGATAAGTAACTATAGCAAACTAGTGACTGCTGAGACAGGAAGAGTTAGCATGATCATGGACAAGCCCCCTAATTGATCAATGAAATTGTAGTCAGCGCTGAAACCATATAAACACAAAGAGCAAAACTGAATACACACACACAGACACACACACACAAACCTGTGTGTGTGTGTGTGTGTGTGTGTGTGTGTGTGTGTTTGTACAAGTGTCTGTGAGGGGTGTGCTCTGTGCACAAGCCCACTTTTAATGAAAATTATAGGGGAAAATTGACTAGCCGTTTGACTGGACGGACCCGGAAGAGGCTGGATTGTGGGTGTGCTGGAGTGAAGACAGGGAAAGTTATCTTATTATACTTTAATTAAAATGTATAAAAACAAAAAGGCACTTAAATTACATACATAGGAAAGAAATCATAAAATGATTGAATACTGTATCTTGTTTACTAACACAAATCATGTTTTCTGTTACATTTATGACAAAGTAATCATGGTCACTTACTGCGATGCATTCTTAGTTAATGTGAAATAAATTTTTTTATAGATGTATAATGTGTGGTTGAGGCTGAAAAGATGACTTAGAAGTTAAGAGCCCTTGTTGCTCTTGGAAGGGTCCTGAGTTCACTTTCCAGAACCTATGCTGGGTTTTCCAACCATCCGTGGCTACAGTTCCAAGAGATATAGCACCATTTTATGACTCCCACAAGCACCAGACAGGCACATGGTGCACATGCATACATACAGGAAAATACTCACAAATAAATAAATATATAAATAAATGAGTAAATATTCCAATGCAGTTTCATGTGACTACTACAGAAATATATACCATATTAAATACTTTAGAATATAAAACTTACTCACTACAATAAATGTTCTGGGGTCTGAACATAAGCAGAAGGCTTGTCATCCCAACATGCTAATTATAAATATTTTTGTATGGCAGTTTATGTAGGATATGAGAGAAGTAATATGTCCATACCCTTTCTCCGGTAAGATGAGAGCACCAGAAAACACTTTGATAGATATGGGTTAATATTTAAGACAGAGCTAGCCAATAAGAAATGTGAGTAACAGGCCAACAGCTTTATATCTAATAGAGTATCTCTGTGTGTTATCTGGGGCTGAAGCAGCTCTGTGACCAAGCTGGCGGGAAAGTGCTTATAGCAAAATGCTCCCTGCAACATGTGTACTAATAATTTCCACTTAAAACTTGACAAGAGCTTAATAAGGGTTTTTAGAAACAAAAGAACAGAGACAAGCAAGTCTTCTTGGTAGCAGCATTTTTCTTGGGCAGGCTCTGTTTTGCTAGAGACAAGCAGAGACTCACATGGCTCTTTTAAGAAATGTTTCCTGACTCAGCATAAACAAAACACACAAACAAAAAAGAAGTGCACTGTTAAGAGGCCCTGCTTGAAATTGAGTGATGTGTAGGACAGCTGGCAGTAGCAGTGACCACAGCTCCAAGGCGGCAGCATAGACCAATGCTATGAGCACAGCTATCAATGTTGTTGGTAAATGTATCGCTGCCATTTTGGTA